>NW_006399833.1:5403082-5424113 GCF_000299155.1 Elephantulus edwardii
GAATGATGTTCCTCTCCAAGGACTGGTTCCACCTTGCAACAAGCCCAAATTATGTCAGACAAAGCTTCAGAATCCTTGCCTTCAAGAGCAGCCTGGCTTAACCCTCTCCAGGACGAACCCGTTCTTCTCTTGAAAGTCCATGGAATGTTCAGTACTCTTCTCTAATACCAAAATTCAAAGGCATCGATTCTTCTTCTGTCATTGTTAGTAATTTTTCAGCTTTCTGATGCTATAGCAAGTAACTGCAAAGACCCTTGCCTGGAACAAGTGCACCCTAGTCTCCAGATTGACATCATTGCCCTTTAGCACTCTGGAGAGGTTCCTGACAGCAGATTTTCCTAATGCAATTCATCTTTTGATTTCCTGACTGCTGATGCCAAGAGTATTGACTGTGTAACTTCAACCTATTAATCTTAGCTTTATAGGTGATATAGAATATGGCTAATTCTCTTCCTCATGATTGTTGTTGTTATGTGCCATCGAGTCGCTTGCGACTCATAGCGACCCTATGTACAAGAGCTGTAAACGCCGTTCTATCATGTGCCAACCTGCCCATCTCAAACACACTCATTCCCACCACTCCACTCACAGAATCAATCCATTTCATCGAGGACCTTCCTCTCCTGCGCTGTCCCTCCATTCTCTCAAACATGATGTCCCTATCCAAGGACCAGGCCCTCCTTGCAACATTCACATAGTAATGTCAGACGAAGCTTCAGAATCTTTGACTCCAAGCAGCATTCCAGCTTCATCTTCTCCAGGACAAACCTGTTTGTTCTCCTAGCAGACATTATGCTGAGAGAAATATCTTAATCGCAAAAGGACAAATACTGTATAACACTGCTGTTATAAAATAGGACTGACATGGAGGGGATGGATAACAGGGAAAAGATTGGATAGATAGTGAACACTCCATTGGAATAGATGAGGAGAAAAACTATCTGAAAGGAATATATGATTAGGCATTATATGTATGACAACAATCTGGAACAAGAGGTTCATTGCAAAGTGTACTAGTGGGGAAGAAGGAAGGGAAAGGAAGGGAAATGTGCAACAATGATTGGATTTTAAAAATTATTTTTAAAAAACAAATACTTTAAGACAGCCATGTATCTTTGAAATTTCTTCTTCTCCAGTCTCAATAGCTTCTATTTCTTCACAGTTGCCTTCAGTTTCCAATCTGCTGTCTTCTGAACACAATTCAGTTACCTGGTATATGTTTTCAATCTCATGGTCCAGATCTATGCTTAAACTTTCAGGTATGGTCTAACAAACAAGGTATAACAAGTTCTTTGGTCTAGAGACTGCTATATTTACTTCTATTTATTCAGTGTTTAATCAAAGTATCTCAAAACAAGGATGATCCTCTTCAAACCTGGAATTGACTGAAGTGATTTGCACAACTTGAGGAGAGAGTAACACAGGAAGAATGTGAACACAAAGTGGATATTAATTCAAAGGAATATTACAGGTGTTTGGTGGACTACATTGATATGTCTCCCATTGTTTTAGTCTAAAAAGTCATAAATAAACTGCCATCCTACAATTTCTCATAAATCTCCAAATATGGTATGATCAGAACCTCTTCAGAGCTTTCTCAAAAATTCAGGCAGTAAATAAAGCAAGTTCTTGTGGAGCTCTAGTGGTCTATTTGAAGGGGAGGTGTGTTGTCATCTCAAAGGCAGGCAGTTTGAATACACTAGCTGTTCCAAGGCAGAAAGCTGGACAATCTCCTCTGTGATTTGCAGTCTCTGAAAACCCACTAAAAACTCAGCTATGAGTTGGGGGCCAATTCCACACAGCACACAACAATAAAAGAGTAAGTTCTTACCAGTAATTTTGTTGACAGTGAGTAGCATAACAGTTGCTCGGTTCATACAGTAAAATACTGCCCAAGCAGTAAAACAAACCAAAAAAAAAAAAAACAACAACAAACCCACTTTTGCCAAGTTGGTTCTAACTCAAAGGGAGTCTCCATCAGCTTTCTGAAGCTCTAACTCTTTATCAGACAAGGCTTTCACCTGCAGAAAGGCTAGGAGATTCGAACCATTTGACTTTTCAGTTAGCAATCCAATATGTTACACATTTTGCCATCAAAGTGATTTTAAATGGAAATGCAGATAATAAAAATACAAAAGCATTTTAAAATCTTATAAATACTTGTGTCTCCAATACTTTGGGGCTATTTCTAGCCCTAAAATACATGCATAAGTGATCCCAAAGTCATACTACCAAGACCTAGAAGATTAGCACTTGGAAACTATGTATCCAGATCCCAAACCACAAGTTTCTGTTCCTTAACCATCATAGTATCAGCTACATGTATGTGCATCACTTTGTAGACATCTGTATGCCTGCCACTTATAATGAAGGCCATCAACGGTTCTATACTCACATCAAACATTCTGTCTATGGCTAGATTCCATAATAACCTGAATTTTATTCTGTTCAATTGTTCTAAGTTACCCTTTGACTTTGCCATTCTGATAGGGAGGTTTTTTTCAGTCAGGCACATATCCCCTCACCAACCACCACACTAACTAACCTCTTGGCACCTAATCAAGATTATGGAATCTAGTTCAATTGAAGGCCCCTTTGTCTCCCCTTCGAAGAGACTTCCCCCATCAACAATCAATTAAATGAAATTTTATTGAACATACACTATCAATCAATATATATAACAATCACCAGAAGCCCCCACTGTCTAATGAAAGAAAAAAATGGGTGCTGGAAATCCCAAGGTACTTATTGTGGTGCATGTTATATAGTGCCTTTTGTAATGTGACTGACCCCTGTCTAAATTTTAGCCTTATTTCTAACTAGTCCGTCTTACCTAGCTTACACACACTTGCTATTTCCTAAACATGTGGGCACTTGTGTGCATATATGTGTTCTTACATATGTGTGTGTGCACTCAGACTGAATATTCTGGATGGGAGATTTCTTTTTATTCCCTACTAGTTTATTTACAAAATTTGAATACAAATTTGAACAAATTCTTTCCATTTCCCTCACCCCTCCACCCATCAAATTGTACAACCCAATGATTAATCTCCCCTACCCCCTCTACATCCATATCCCTCTGCTTCCAGCCTCCCCCACCCCTCCTGGATCCTTATACTCATTCTACAACAATGATTTTATACAACATTTATATTTATGGGACTGCGTTATTTCACTCAGCATGATGCTCTCCAGTCCCTCCCAAGTTAGGTAGTAATTTACAAAGTTATTACTCCTGTGTGCTGCATAGTATTCCATTGTGTGAATGTACCATTATTTCTCAATTCATTTGTTTGTGTTTGGACATTTGGGTTGTTTCCATATTCTTGCAATGGTGAATGATGCTGCTATGAATGTTGGTGTACAAATCTCCAGATGTGCCTCAGTTCTCATATTTTCTCTTGCTGTTGAGATTGAGACCTTTGTCGTGTGACCTTTGTGATGGTGGCGGAGAGACTGTGGCAAAATGTAAACAGAGAAGCCCTGAGAGAAAAAACACAGATAAAGGTTTTGTTGTTCTTACCAAATGCTTGAAGGAGAAGCTCTGAGGCAAACCTGTTGGATAATTTGGATTTGACTGTTGAACTGAAACCAGATCCTGGACTAATTGAAGAATTGTGCCTTGGAACTTGAGCTAAAACCTAGACTTGCTTTGGGTGATATTCTTCGTGTCCTTACTCTCCAACGCACTTTCCTAATAAACCGCATATTCAGTACCACAACTGTGAGTCTCTAAGTCAACAACAAATAAGGGAACCTCTTGCTGCCGGTGTGGCTCTAGAGGTACCAAGGGGCTGGGCTATGGGCTATTTCTCTGCTTTCTGCTCTGGAGCAGTCAGGGGCTGTACGATTCTCACTCCCTCTTGTCCTTTCAGAGAGATGCTTACAGCCCTGTAACCCATTTTCAGCTCTCAAGACAACTGTTCAAGAAACGTTGAAGAAAGAAATGCTTCAATTTACTTTTATGTGTACTCATAAAACCAAACATAAAAGAAAACAAACATTGCCCTCAATTTGACTCAGATTCATAATGACTCTATGTCATGTGTGTCAGAGTAGTTATGCTACCTAAGGTTTTCACTGACTGATTTTTTGGGAGTAAATAACCATGTCTTTCTCCCAAAGCACCAGTAGGTGGACTTGAACTTCCAATCTTTCAATTAGTTAGCTGAAGAGAACATTAACTGTTTACATTACTCAGTCGCTCCTGGGTATCCCTATCCCAAACAAAATATCAAACCCCAATCGGAACTGATTGCAACTTAGGTTTGCTGAAGTTATAAATCTTAACATGAGGAGAATGTCTCATCCTTTTCCTAGGAGCAGTTTGGTGGGTTTCAACTGCCAAACTTTCTACTATCAGGGCTCCTGTTATACCAATTTGTTGTTGCTGTAAGGTTAAGGGTCAGTTGACTCCAACTCATAAAGAAGAATAAAACACGTCCTGGTACTGTGTCATCTTCACAAACTCTTTTGTGCTTACTGGCTGCCCATTGGTGGAGCCACTGTGCCATTCCACTTCATAAAAATTTTTTTGCTTGCTACATGCTATGCATCAGAGAGTTGGAGAGTGAATAGGGATGACAGAAAGAGAACTGATGCCTTTGAGCTGTGGTGCTGGAGAAAAGTGTTGAATATACCATGGACTGCCAGGAGAACAAACAGGTTTGTCCTGGAGAAGATGAAGCTGGAATGTGCCTTGGAGTTAAGGATTCTGAAGCTTCATCTGACACACTTTGGGCATGTTGCAAGGAGGGACTGGTCCTTGGAGAGGGACATCATGTTTGGGAGAGTGAAAGGATTGCGCAGGAGAGGAAGACCGTCGATGAGATGGATCGATTCTGTGATTGAGGTGGTGGGAATGAGCGTGTTCGACATGGTTAGTTTGGCACAGGATAGAATGGCGTTTAGAGCTCTTGTACATAGGGTCGCTATGAGTCGCAAGCGACTCGATGGCACATAACAACAACAACAACATCTATTAAGCATGATGCTTTCCCCATAAACTAGCCCTTCTTGATAAGAAAGCCAAAGTATATGAGACACAGTCTCACCATCTTTGCTTCTAAGGAACATCCTTGGCTGAAATCTGTGCAAGATGTTGTTTTGGTAGTGCTTGGCATATTCAATAGTCTTTGCCACCATCACAATTCAAAGGTGTCAAGTCTTCTTTAATCTTCCTTTGATCTGCCACCATAACAATTCAAAGGTGTCAATTCTTCTTTGATCTTCCTTTGATCTGTCCAATTTTCATATAAATAAGCAATGATAGAAAACCTCATGGTTTAGGTTAGGCATATCTTAGTTCTGAAAGTGATGCTGTTGTTACGTGCCATTGAATAGGAACTGACTCATAACTGACCCTCATCAAAAGGGAAAAACTTGGCTCGGCATTTCTCAAGCTGAAGAAATTTAACAACAAATTCAAGCATCAAGTTTCAATACTTAAATATGCTATGGGTGAAACTTAAATGACATAGAAAGCATCAAAAGAAGATGGAAGAAATACATGTAGTTACTGTACCAAAAAGAATTGGCTGGCATAGAACCATTTCAGAAAGTAGTATATGATCAAGAACCAATTGCAATAAGGAGGAAGTCAAACTGCTCTGAAGGAATTGGCAAAAACAAATACCGCCTCAGAAATTGATGGGATACCAATTGACACATTTCAACACACAATGCATCCTTAGATGTTCTCACCAGGTTGTACCAAGAAATCTGGAGGACAACTACCTGCCAAGTGGTAGGAAGAGATATATATTTATTCCCATTCTCATAAAAGGTGATCTAATAGAATGTG
This sequence comes from Elephantulus edwardii, assembly GCF_000299155.1. Lineage (NCBI taxonomy): Eukaryota > Metazoa > Chordata > Mammalia > Macroscelidea > Macroscelididae > Elephantulus > Elephantulus edwardii. The sequence goes on from NW_006399833.1 coordinate 5,408,889, forward strand.
GAAATTATCAAACAATATCACATGAAAGCAAAATCTTACTAAAGATTATCCAAAAACTACTAGAACAGTACAGCAACAGAGAATTGCAAGCTGGGTTTTGATAGAGATATCATGCCCAATGCCAGGTGGATTTTGGCTGAAAGCAGAGAGTACCAGAAAGATGTCTTTTTATGTTTTATCAACTATGCAAAGCATTTATGTGGATAACAACAATTCTGGCTAATACTGAGAAGAATGGGAATTCCAGAACACTTGATTGTGCTCATGTGAAACCTACACCTAGACCAAGAGACAACTGTCAGAACAGAACAAGGAAACACTACATGGTTCAAAATCAGGAAAGGGGTGTGGCAGGGATGTGGCCTTTCTCCATATCTTTTCAATCTATCCAGGAGTCTGGACTTTATGAAGAATGTTACACCAAGATTGGAGGAAGACTCATCAACCCCCTATATTATGCAGATGACACAGCCTTGCTTGCTGAAACTGAAGAAGACTTGAAGGCATTTAAGAATTCAAAAGACAAGTCGCTTTTGGGAATGTCTGCTGTCAAGACCCTCTCCAGATTGCTAAAGAGCAATAATGTCAGTTGAGAGATTAAGGTGTACCTGATCCAGGCTATGGTCTTCTCAGTTGCTTGTTATACAACTGACAGCTGGACAATGAATGAGGATGGCATTACTTAGATTTGGTGATTTTGAGTTGTGGTGCTGGAGAAGAGTATTGCACATACTATGGACAACCAAGAAAACAAACAAGTCTCTCCTGGAGAGGGTAAAATGAGGTTGCTCTTTGGAGGCAAGGATTATCAAGCTCTGTCACACACAATTTGGGGATATTGTCAGGAGGGACTAGTCCTTGAAGAAGGACATCAGTTCAGGAGAAGAAGATCCTGGATGAGATGGATTAACAAAGTGACAGGTTGGCTTAGAATAGGGCAAGATTGTTTATAGAGTTGCTATGAGTCATAGTTGACTCAATGGTACATAACAACAACAACAACAACACTGACAAAAGTAAGAAAACATTCTAAAAAGAGACACTTTGTAAACTAGGCACATTTCTCATCTTTTTTTGGTATGCAAAGAGGGCAACTTGGGCAAAAGTGTGGGATACAGAAAGAAACAGTAAAGAAAACATTTAATCTTCAAGAAAATAGAGATTACAAAAATGGTGTAGATAGGTCTTATCATGGAACATTTAGTTGTAAGGTTAAAGAGGTTAATGGGGCCGAATTATTAGCTGCCTAAAAAATTCTGAGAAGTTTAGATTTCCCCATGAATATTCTTAAGGAAGAACTTGATGAAGAACTTTATACTGTTATAAAACATGTTTTGTTTTAAAAAAATAGTGTTTTCCTATGTATTATTCCCATCAGATACAAGAACTCTGACAGTTAGGTACAATGTTTTCACTCCCATTTTGCAGAATGAGGAAACTGAGGCTTACAGAGTGAAATTGCTTTGCAAAGTTATCCGATTTTGGTTAGAGACAGGACACTAATCAAGTTTTTATGATTCCCACTTAAAAGAAATCCACTATACCATGCTGTAGATTATCACTCTAAACCACAAGATCCTAAAAAGGAGTTGTTGTTGTTGTTATGTGCCCTCTCGTCGCTTGAGACTCATAACGACCCTATGTACAAACAGCCCTAAACCCTGCTCTCTCCTGTGCCAATCGCACTGCCTCTGACACACCCATCCAGATTACCCCAGTCACTGAATCAATCCACCTCATAGAGGGTCTTCCCCTTCTGCACCATCCCCCCATCCTCCCAAGCATGATGTCCCTCTTCAAGGACCTCTCCCTCCTTACAACATGTCCAAAGTATGTCAGACGAAGCCTCAGAATCCTTGCCTCCAAGGAGCAGCCTGGTTTAACCTTCTCCAGGATGAATCTGTTTTTTTGGCAGTCCAGAATACATTCAATACTCTTCTCCAGCACCACAGCTCAAAGGCATCAATTCTCCTTCTACCCTCTTTAGGCATTGTCCAACTCTCTGATGCATAAATTTGCATTATTATAATATTTTTTCTAACTGCAGCTCATTATCAGGCTAAAGAAAATCTTCCTTTAGAATTATAATTCTCTGACCCAAAAGACTATCAGTTTTCTTCATTTACTCATTGAGGGGCTTCTTCCTGTCACCTGCTCCACTCTCATGTTGCTGTTTTGTACCATTGAGTCAGACCTGACTGATAGCTGACCCTCCAGCAGGTTTTCAGAAACAGTAAATCACACAGGAGGAGGCGGCTCTTTGTTCTTCCACAATGTAGCTCATTCCTTTGAATTGGTGGTGCAATTCCTTACCACTAAGGTAAATAACAGAGCTCCCTATTCTCATGTTAAGGCACACAATTACTGGAGAAAAAAAATGTAGGAAAACATCTAATACTCTATATTGTTTGGAGAAATGAAGTGGAATCAGTTTGAGTCTCTTACTGACAGCATCTGAGCTTCTTCCCAGATGTTCTGATACACCTTTTGTTCATACTGGTGAAATGATCACTGTGATCTTACCTATTGTGATCCTATAGGAGTGTACTGCTCTCCAAATTTCCCTTCTTTAGAGATTCCATTTTAGGAATCTGGAGAGCTAGAAGATTTGATAGTGCATGCCGTTAGTGTCATGTTCTCTGGTACTTTTTTCCATTTTAAGCAAAGTGATTTGTCACTATGGAGTTGTCTTTGTAAAGAAAGAAACAAAATAAGAGGTTCACTGACTTCCACTTATTATGACTCATTGGAAGCCTGCAGGAGAGAGCAGAACTGCTCCATAGGGTTTCCAAGGCTGCAGTGTTTACAGAAACAAATTGTCACCTCTCTCTCCCTCTTTCTCCCCCTCCCTCCCCTCTCCCCTTTTCTCCCTGCTCCCTCCTCTTTCCTCTCTCTTTCTTTCTCTCTTAAGAACTACTTCCCTAAGATTTCCTTGGCTGTAATATTTTCTTTACTATTTTATTTGAAGGAAAGTTTCCAAATCACATTGCATTTTCATTCAAGCATTAATAGACATCTTGTCTCATAATATTAAATACAACTGATAGACATAGTCAATTATAATGTTTAATTGAACTCTGACTGTTCCCTTTCCCCAACAGATCTAATTATAAATTTTTGTTCCCTTCTTGCTCTCTATCCCTGTTAGCCCTCCCAGATTGATGCCAAACTCAAAGGTATCAAGTCAATTTTGAGTCATGGCACTCTTTGATTGGGTTTCTGTGGCTGGAACTCTTTAAGAAGGAACATTGTCCATCTTTCCCCCCTCCACTGAATGACTAGTGGATTTGAACCACCAATTTTTTTGGTTAGGAGCCTAACGATTAAGGCAATATAACACCACTTACTCCCTTTGTAGTTGCTTACAACCAAAACTCACACTCACTGCTGCTGAGCCCATTCCAGTTCCAAGTGATAGAGACCTTCCATTGGATTTTTAAGGCTACAAATTATAATACAAGGAGAATGGTCATCTTTCTCATTGGGAGTTGCTGCTGGATCCAAACCACCGGAGACACAGCCTTAGGGTTAGAAAAAGAACTTCCTATGATCTGCACCACCAGAACTTTTTACTTGTCTGCAATCGCGGCCACATCAGGGATTCCCATTTCCACTAGAACAGGTCTAGCCCGGGACCTCAGTGTCTGTAGGGATATCCCAGCCACCTTGTTGCCCTTATACCTTTCCTTATTTGTGTAGACTGATCATTGAGACACTGACATCCCTTCACACATTGCTCGGGAGCAGGATGGATCACGGGATCACAAGGGTTTAAATTTGACCCTAAAAATACCACTGAGCTGTTTACTTTCTAATTGACTTGAAGTACAAAATTGCTTAGACATAGATAAAATTATATTTATTATTTTCTGCTCTGTTTCTTGGCCTCAGTACCCACTTGATAACTGCCTCCTCTGGCCACCTGATAGCTCTTTAGACTTCAATATCTGGATGGCCTTAGACAACTATTGTCACATGTTAGACAAAGACTTGGAGGTTCCCTATGCCCAGGTTTTTTGGCTTATTTGCTCTTGTCCATACCTCTGTTCAACCTGTTCCACTACACATGTGTTTCTTGCTTGGAAAAACTTAAACCTTTTTTCTCCTTCTGTTGCTACTCCAATCTATGACCCTACCCCCTCTGACCCGGATCCTCCTGAAGATTCGGCATCCCCCCCACTCTGTACGATCAGTTGCACCCACTTCACTTCTGTCTCATCCCCAAAGCCCTCCATACCCGTAATCTTCTCCTCCCACTAAAGTAACCTCTATTTCTTCTCCTGTTAGCTCTCATACACATTCTCATGACCCATCATCCAAGTGCTGTTCACCTTTCCCATCTCCTGAGTTACTCTGCCCACTACGGGAAGTTGCAGGCACTAAAAGGAGTTGTTTGTGTTCATGTTCCTTACTCTCTGATTTGTCTACTATTGAAAAACACCTTGATTCCTTTTCTTCTAATACCACACTTTACCATAAAGAATTCTGCTTCCAAATGCAAGCTTATGATCTCAGCTGGCATGATCTCCAAGTTAACCTCCCCTCTACCCTCACACCTGACAAATAAGACCGCATTTTAGCAGCTGCCTGCACATACACAGACCAGACACACCTCACTGATCAGACAATGCCTGTAGGTGCAGTAGCCATCCAAGATGCAGAACTCATCTTGGTTTACCAATATGATCAGGAATGCAAAGTGCTGCCCAAAAAGTCATTATAATAAACTCAAAGAAATAACCCAAGGACCAGATGAAAATCCAGCAGTCTTCTTACAGAGACTAACTGAACTTCTAGTCCAGTACACCTGCGTAGACACTTCAACTGCACCAGGGTCTACTGTTTTAGTCACCCATTTCATAACATAATCTGCACCTGACATAAGGGAAAAAACTCAAAAAAGCTGAGGACGAACCACAAATACCTATCTGTGATCTGGTAAACACAGCTTTTAAAGTTTTTAATTCCAGGGAGACCAGAGCTAAAGCTATAAAACAGGCTAGGATGCACCTAAAAGTAGCTCTCTAGACCCAAAGCCATTGTATCTGCCATCTGGCCAGCACCACAAGGTAAAAAAGGGCCTCAGCAGGACCTCCCTTCAAAATCTACTCCACCAAGTGCATGCTTCAGTGTGGCCTAGAAGGTCATTGGGAGCGGCAATGCTCACACCCCTGGATGCCAACAAAGTCTTGCCCAGCCTTCAAGCAACCAGGCCGCTGGCAAACCAACTTCTCCTTGTTGTAAAGCTCATCCTCTGCACCTACACAGAAAACAAACTGATGGCCACCCAGCAGTCCCACCTCTTGAACTCCTCAGTCTAGTGGGTGAGGACTGTGGCTGCCTGGACTTGAGGACCCCAATTACCATAGCCAAGCCCACATTGACTATAATGGTAGTGGGTAAGTTTGTTTCATTTTTAATAGACATGGGGCTACCTTCTCTGTCCTCCCTGCTTTCTCAGGTGCCACAACTCCTTTCCAGGTCACGGTCATGAAAGACTCCTCCTTTGCCGTGTACGTTAGATAAAATCCCTTTCTCACACTCCTTTTTAGTTATTCCCTCCTGCCCTGTCTCCCACTACAGGATAGAGATATACTCCAAAATCTCCACACCACTATTTCTATCTCTCCAGAGCCTTCCCTCCTCCTATCAACATCCTCTGCTTCTGAACTCCTCTCCCCCCTTTTTTACCTCCTGATATTGTTAATCCTATAGTCTGGGACACTTCAAAGCCAGTAGTAGCCTCCCACAACCCACCTATTCGTCTTTCTCTTAAATATCCTACTAAATTTCCATCATGCCCCCAGTTTCCTATCTCAGAATCTCATCGTCATGGAATCCTCCCTATTATTACCAGGCTCCTCAGCCAAGACCTTCTAATTCCTACCAACTCCCCACTTAACATTTCCATCTTGCCAGCACACAAACCTTCAGGGGCTTACAGGCTTGTCTAGAACCTATGCCTCATTAATGAGGCTGTCCTCCCCATCTAACCAGTAGTCGCTAACTTCTACATCTTGATTTCTCATATACCTCCTGAAACCACACATTACACCATACTTGATCTTAAGGATGCCTTCTTTACCGTCCCTTTACATCCTGACTCCTATTTCTTGTTTGCCTTCACCTGGACTGACCCTGACACCTACACAGCACAACAACTGACATGGACTGTCCTTCCCCAGAGGCTTCATGACATCCCCCATTTCTTTGGACGGGCTCTGAGGCATGACCTATCTCCTTGTCTCGTAGTATTGTATTGCAATATGTTGATGGCCTGCTTCTCTGTAGTCCATACTTAGTATGTAGTATGTAGTATGTAGTCCTATCACAAGAACATACAGCTAAACTTCTGAATTTCCTTGGAAAAAGAGTTACCATATCTCTACTTCTAAGGTGCAAATCTCTTCCTCTGAAGTTGTCTATTTAGGAATTTTACTCACTCCCTCCTCTAAAGCTCTGACCACTGACCGTAAATCAGCCATTAAGGCATTACAGCCACCAGAGTCAGCAGCTCAGATACTTTTATTCTTAGGCCTAGTAGGCTTTTTTCACCATTGGATCCCAAATTATGTAACACTAGCCCAACCATTATGTGCAGCACCCAAAGAAACACCTGTTGGCCCCCCAACCTGTCCACCGCTAGTCCACAAAGCCTTCTGCACTCTCTGAGATCTACTTATTGCCACTCCTCCACTATCCCTTCCAAACTCGAATCAATCCTTTCACCTTTTCACTGATGAAAAGCATGGGGACACAGTAGGCGTTCTAGTGCAGCCAGTAGGCTCAATCTACCACCTGGTGGCATATTTATCCAAACAATTTGACACAACTATCCAAGGTTGGCAGCCCTGCCTTCAGGCCTTAGAGGCAGCTGTGGTACTCACCAAAGAAGCCCTCAAGCTTACTCTCTCTCTCAATCTATAGTCTTCTCATTCCATAGGCTGACTGAACTTTTTAACCACTGATCTCTGTCCTCTTTAGGCTCGTCCCGACTACAGGACTTTCACCTGCTTTTCATCGAAAAAACCCTCTTAGTCTCTATGTAGGCCTCATCCCCCCTTAATGCAGCTTCCCATCTCCCCTCCAATCTTCCTTTTGCATTCCACTCTTTTCCTGAAGTAATTGATGCACTGTCTTCCCCACATGAAGGCCTTACTTACACTCCTTTATCTAACCTTGATATGACACTGTTTGTAGATGGCAGCTCAGTAGTAGGCCCTGATGGACACCATCGTGTAGCTTACACCATTGTGACTCACACATACATGTTAGAAGCCGGCGGGCTCTGAGAAAGCACACATCTCAAAAAGCTGAACTAATAGCCCTCACAAGAGCCCTCACTCTAGCCAAAAGAAAATGTGCCATAATATATATTGACTCAAAATATGCTTTCTTAATAGCACATTGCCACTCTGTTCTTTGGAAAGAGTTTCTTACCACCAAGGGATCTCCTGTTGTCAATGCTACCTTAATCTCTAAATTACTGAAAACTGTCCTCCTTCCTGCCGAGGTAGCTATTGTACACTGCAAAGGCCACCAGTCCTCCTAAGAACCTGTCACCATAGGCAATGACAAAGAAGATGCCATGGCTTGAGGCCTCACTTCCCCCTCTTCATCCACTGCTCCAGTGTTATCCCTCACTCCAGCTATCAGTCTCACTTATTCCCTACTAGAAGCTGACATCTTATGGGCAAAAGGAGGACACATCACACTTCAAGGTTAGATCTTTCTTGGTGATACAATTGCTCTACCTGAATCTCAGTCTACCTCTATCCTCACCAATATCCATAAATCACTCCATATTGAACCTAAAGCCCTCCTCGGCTTCCTCCACCTCTATTTTCTACCCCTTTCTCTTGCTGCAAAAATACTACTAGTCCACTCCTGCTTCTCCATCTGCTCTAAAGTTTCACCCCTGGGTGGGCTGTGGCCCCAGTTCCCTACCCACCAAATGAGAGGCCATCTACATGGTTTCAACTGACAAATTGACTTTACTCACATGCCTAGACACAAAAAGTGGCATTACCTCCTAACCATGGTACACACCTTTTCAGGATGGATTGAAGCATTCCCCACTGCCCACGAAACTGCTGATGTAATAGCATCAACTTTAAGTGAACAGATTCTCCCTCGCTTTGGCTTACCCACTCATATCCATTTCAAAAATCACCCCAGCTTTTGTCTCACAGGTTGTACAGCAAGTGTCGACAATGCTCAACATCATCTGGAAACTACACATACTGTACCATCCCTAGCCTTCTGGAAAAGTAGAACGGGCAAAGGGCCTCAAGGACCAGCTAACCAAACTTAGCCTTGAGGTAAAGCTATCCTGGCCTAAAATACCTCCTCTGGCTCTAGTTCACCTATATGCTGCCCAAATTCACCCCTTTGAGATGGTTTATGGCTGTCCCTTCCTTTTAACCCATAACTTGCCACAGGAATGTCCTCCGTTAGCATCTTATTTACCGTCTCTTACCTTACTGCAGCACCTCCTTTGTGAAAATGCTGACAGGTACTTTCCCTCTGTTACCCCATCCTCTGACTTAACACCTGCTCCTCCTCTACAACCTGGGGATTCAGTCTTTCTTAAAGATCTTCATCCCAGTTCCCTTCATCCTTGCTGGTCTGGCCCTCATATAGTTATCTTAACAACTCCAACTGCAGCCAGACTCCAAGGTCACGCATCGTGGTATCATGTCTTCCGCCTCAGATGGTCATCATAAGAGTCTGCACCTGATGCTAACTGGAAATCGACTCAACTGGGCCTGACCCTGTTATGGCTCACTAAAGCCTTCATTAACTCTTCTTCTTATTTTCCTCATTCTCCCTTGCTTCCCCAAACAGCCTCAAATAAGACCACCATCTATGTGTAGGTTCTATGTCCAAGAAACATGGACTAAAGGCACCCCCCCCCATAGTCATTATGCAGCTACAGTTGACTGTAAACCAAAAGGATGCCAAACCCCTGTCCACATCACCCTTAAGTACATTCCTTAAAATCCTTGACTCCGGGGTTCTCAATTCTGGCTATCTGATTCCTTTATGATCAAATATATGATTATTGTAAACAATGGCCAGAAACTTATGGTGGATGCCCTTATTCATCCTCTAGGACCCATGGAATTGGGTACGATACTGACCCAAATCTATAAAATATTCAAGTATTCAGTTACTCAGGACCTGGTGCCATGTCTCTGAACATCTTCAACCCTTGGAATAGCAAGTGAATACAGGGAGCAGAAGCCAAATTCTATAACTGGCTCTGAGATTCCTGCCCCTCGGCTATCCTGAAGATCTTCCGGGTATACACCCAGGTAATTATCCAACAGCTAGCTAGTTGATATACCAGAAGACATCCTTCAGGAGGAATCTTCTTAAGGTTCAGTCTTAACCCGTCACACTCCTCACCCTTTTTCCTGGCTCCCATTAATCTGTCAGGATTATTATTCTTAATAATACAAATATTGGAAGTATCACTGATTGTTTACTTTGTGCCTTCCTGGATTGTTCACTCCTACTTGCAATTCCATTAGTGTATGCCCTCAATACTTCATCCCTTTCCTCTGAGCACCCCCTAAGTGAAATTCCCCGCTTTTGTCAGGACCCTGACTCTAACTACTCTCATTGCTATGTTTCAAGTACAACATACTCTCCTCCTTGCAATACTACCTTATTAGTATCTTCAACTCTACATTGCCCCTCCTGGTGGATTTTTTTTTGGTGTAATAATACACTGTATAAAACTGTCAATACGTCTTCTCCTTTTCCATGCATTCCTTTTGCCTTAGTTTCTCAGCTTATGATGTATGGGCAAGAAGAATTATTCACCCTCCTCACATCTGCCAACCAACTTAGAACTTGAAGAGCTGTGTTCCTCCCACTTGTAGATAGCATCTCTCTTGCATCCTCTATAGTTGTAGCCGACCTAGCTGGTTGCGGTTTAGGTTACTCCCTTACAGCCTCAGCTGATCTGGAGTGAAAACTCCAAACAGCTGCCTCTGCTAACTCTTTAGCCACCCTCCAACACCAAATTAACTCTTTGACCCAAGTAACTCTTCAAAACAGGAGAGCCCTGGACCTGCCAACAACAGACAAAGGTGGAACCTGCTTGTTTCTCAGAGAACAATGTTGTTATTGTTTTAATTAAACAGGACTAGTTGAAGAAAATTTAGATACCCTGACTCAACTCTGAGTTGAGTTACAACAGAAAGATGCCATCAGGATCCAACCAGGGTGGTGGCAATCACCATTAATGACCTGGCTAACCCCAATTATAAATTCATTACTAATAATCTGTTTGGTTTTGGGGTTTTTTTTCCTATTAGTAGCACCATGCCTACTAAGATTTTTGCAAGCTTGTTCTGTGGAATTTCTTATGTTGCAGTTAACCAGATATTACTCCATCTTTATGCTCAGCTTCCCAGGGAGCCATCTCCCAGCCTTTCTTCTCCATCCTCATGACGACACCTCTCAGCAGGAAGCAGCCAGAGAGATTACATCACCCCTGAATAACCAAAAGGACTTCGCTGCCCCTTGCTACCCCTCTCTGGCCTGGGAGAGCAAAGCTTGCCCAAGAACTCCGAATAAAAAGCTTCCTTGCTTACTTTGAGTTTCTGCACCCGTTTTACATTAAACATTGCTTTCTTGGTTTCCTTCTCTAAGTTCTCTTTGTATAAGAATCTCACTGATTTACGGATATTAATCTTATATCTTGCCATTTTACTAAACTGGTCTACTAGCTCTAACAGTTTTGTTCTGTTTTTTTGTTGAGTTCTTGGGGTTTTCTGTGTACATTATCATATCATCTGCATATAGCTACAGTTTAACCATCTCTTGGCTGACTGGGATGCCTTTTATTTCCTTCTCTTGTCTGTCATATTGCCCTAGCAAGTACTTCCAATACAATATTGAATAGAAGTGGTGACAGTGGGCCATCCTTGGCTGGTCCCTGTTCATAAAGAAAATGCTTTTAGTCTTTCTTCATTGAGAATGATATTGGCTCTTGGGTTTTCATATATACTATTCAATGTTTTGAAGAAATCCTCTTCTATTTTAATTTTGCTCAGAGTCTTACCAGGAAAGGGTAAGAGAAATGGATTAAATTCTAAGATCTCCAGAACTTGTATTATCAAACAGATGCTGGAAGCATAGCAAGTTCTCAACCAGCATTTCAATTCTAATTTTCAACTTATCTGTGTTTAAATATTCAGAGAGTACCAACTTGAGCCAACTCTTATTTATCTTGTTACTAATTATTTAGGCAAGAAATATTCAATTGCTATATGATATTAGTATAGTCCCTTGACATCTCTGAGCCTCTAAAGTCTTTAGTTGAAAATGTAATAATTAAGTGGACCTTTCTCATAGAATTTCTGTCAAATAAGATTCTATATGTAAATCATAGTATCTAGCATCAGTAATGATGGCTGGTGCTCTCAAGAAGAATACAAAAGGAAACAGAGAATCCTGAGTAACACATACCTGTGTCATTAAATAGTCTTTGAGATCCTCAGGCAATTCTACATACAGTGTGATTTACATTGGTGTTTTAAAACCCTAAGCCATTGTATTTGTGTCAATTCAGCCCCAAGCAGTCCTTGATGACAAAGTAGAACTGCCCCATGCCCCTCCCCTTCAGTCACACTATTTGGCAAAATAAATTTATTAAAGTATTCAAAGACCAATGTTAACATTTAGCTGTCTTAAAGCCACAGTTTTTACTTCTTGTTATGTGCCATCAAGTCCAAACTGACTCATAGCTGACAACCCCCCCCCCAGAGGATTTTCAGAGGCAATAAATCATGTGGTAGTTGATGGTCCATCTTTATATTGCAAAGCAGCTGGCAGATTCAAACTGCATGCTTTTAGGTTGACAGCACAGTTAATTACCACTAGACCACCACAGCTCCCTAGTTTTTGGCTTAGAAAATGCTCTGCAAACACAAAGATACATAGTTCAAATCCACCAGGTGCTCCACAAGGGAAAGACAGGCACTCTCTTTCCATGCAATTTATTGCCTCTGAAAACCCATTGGGTCACTTCTGACTCAATGGCACAGAACAATAACAAAAAGAAGCCAAAAATGGGCTTAAAGGCAGCTAAATGCTGACCCTGGGTTTTTAATAATAAATGTGTTTTTTTTTTTCAAATAGTATTTGGGGAGGGGAGAAAGAAGTATGAGACATTTCTACTTTGTCCTCACTCCTATGTTATTTATTGCCTCTAAAAAAATCCACTGGAGGGTCAGCTATGTGTTGGTTACTACTTGATGGCACACAACAACAGGATACGGCAGTTTTCTACACAAGTTCACACATTCTGTTTTACATACCATCTAACAATTTTACGTGTACATGATAATCACTTGGAGGGCTATAGTATATTGTAGATTCTGATTCAGTACATCTCTGGCAGATAGTCAAATTCGCAGCATATTTTTGTTGCTATGTGCCCTCAAGTCAACTATGACTCATAGTGACCCTATGAACAATAGCTCTGAACCTTGCCCTGTCCTGAACCAACCTCACCATCTCTGATACACCTGACCCCACTGCCACAAACACCTGTCAATCATTCTCATCCAGGCTCTTCCTCTCCTGCACTGACCCTCTACCTTTTGAGGCATAATGTCCTTCTTTGAGGACAAGTTCCTCCTGGCAACATGCCCAAACTATGTGAGATGGAGCTTCAAAACTTTTGTCTCCAAAGAGCAACCTAGCTTCACCCTCTCCAGGACAGATTTGTTTGTCAATGGTATGTTCAGCACTCCTCCAGCATCACAACTCGAAGGCATCAATTCTTCTTCTATTACCCTTAGTCATTATCCACCTCCCAGGTGCAGCTTAGTCTTTAGAATGATGTTGTTGTTTGTTAGCACTCTAGAGAGGTCCCTGACAGTAAACTTTTTCAAAGCAATTAATACTTTTATTTCTTGATTGCTGATGCCAAGGGTGTAGATTGTGAATCAGAACAAGATGAAATTGTTAGCAACCTCAATCTTTTCCCCATCAATCATGATATTGTCAATTGCCCTAATTGTGAGGATCTTTGTTTTGAACAGTTTGAAGTCTGTTTTAAAGGGAAGAAAATGGAGAACCTAGTTGTTATTTGATAATTTCTAATTCATTCATTCATTCATTCATTCATTAATCCCTTCAAGTCAGAGTGGACTCATAACTGACCATAGAGCAGGTTTTTAGAGGCTGTAATTTGCATGGGAGGAGATTGTTCATCTTTTTCCCATGAAATTACTGACAGATTCCCACCCCCACCCCCAAATAAAAACTTTTAAAAAATTGTTTGCTTACAATCATTCATATATACTCACTCATAAATAATGCATTTTTAAAATTTAATTACTATTTATTTATGCCTATTAGTCTACTTCACTTTGCATCTTCATAGAACCTTTCCTATTATTTCATCCCACCTGTCCACTAATTTCTGCTATCCTAGTGATTCTCTCCCTTCCCTTTCCCCTTTCGAACACTTATACAAATCTTGCTCAGCTATCCTACTATCACAACAGTGGTCTTATGCGTTATTTGTCCTTATGTGACTGAGTTATTTCATTTAGCATAATACTCTCTAGTCTCACTCATGTTATATAGTATTTTACAAAATCATTATTCCTTACTGCTGCATAGTATTCTATTGTGTAGATGTAGCACAATTTCTCAATCCATTTGTTTTTTATGGACAATTGAGCCGTTTTCGGTTTCTTCCTACTGTGAAGAACACGGCTATGAACATAAGTATACATATCTCCATTCATGTATCAATTCTGACTTCCTTGGTGTATATTCCTAGTAAAATAGCTGAGTCGTATGCGATTTCTATGTTCAGATTTCTGAGGAAATGCCAAACTGCTTTCCATAGCAGTTGTACCATTTTACAATCCCACCATGGTGATGGATTTGAACCACCAGAGAACTGCTGCCTTTGGATCTGCTTAACTCCCTATGAACTATGTCATCAGAGCCCTCTAACATATAGTAGGTAGAATCAAGAATGTGGCCAGAACATTCTTTGGAGATAAGTGTGATAAGACTTGGTCTCACATACTTTAGCTAAGTGCTTAACCGCTGCGCCACCAGGGTTCGTTTCTGTGATGATTATAGCCTTTTAAAACTTTTGGAGGGAGCTCTGGTGGTGTCTTCCATAAGGAATTGTACTGCCATCCCAATGGGCACTCTAGCAGTTCAAATCCACCAGTGGTTCTGTGAGAGAAAAATAGGCAGTCTCTTCCTGTGAGATTCATTAGTTGTTGTTGTTATTGTTAGGTCCTGTTGAGTTGAATACGACTCATAGCAACCCTATGAACAACAGATCTGAACCCTGTCCTCTCTTGTGCCAATTTACAGTTCCTGACATATTCAAGCCCATTGCTGTAGTCAATGTGTTAATCCATGAGCCTTGGAATCCTGCCTGAGTGTCAGTAATATGTACAAGTTCATAGTACTGAGATAGTGAGTGAGTGAGCAAGTGAAACCCCATGAGTTTTTTCTATTCTTTTCTGTAGTGTCACTGTGAGTCAGTCAATGGACTTGACAGCAACAGGAGAAAAATGTACGAGGTCTAGTGTGCATTAAACACTCAATTGTTCTTATTACTCACCACTCTCCTTCATGTGCCTGCTCAGATACATACTAATGTGTTTCCAATTACACCAAGCTTCCCAGCTCTACCTGAACCATAAAAACTCTTCCACACCACTATATACCTTTTCAAAAGTCAATAATTTTTCCTAAATGTTTCCCACCAAATGTCCTCTGTCCAGGATTCAGCTCAAATGTTACTTCTTCTGCGATACCTTCCTGCTGCCTCTGCATAGACCAAATAAATTTCCTCTCTATGCTTCTCCCAGCACTTTGTTCAAACCTCTATTATTGGAACCAGTAAAGCATCTGTTCACTGGTTTAACACATTCACTATGAACTCTACTGAGACAGAGGCTGTCTACTGATTTCCTTTTAAAAATAACACCTATTGTATGTTTTTAATACAGAAACATATAAAAAAGGGGAAAAAGAAACCATAATTCATCTCCTAGAAACCCCTTTTGGCCTTAAAAAATAATGCAATATTATGAACATGGCACAAAAATTCTAACTCTACATAAAGGGATAAAGTGAAAAAGAAATGTCTCCTACTAGTAAACCTTTATTCAACAGCAAAACTTTTTAAAAGATCTTGTCCCAAATATATATATATATATATAT
>NW_006399833.1:5424444-5427064 GCF_000299155.1 Elephantulus edwardii
CACAAAAGATCCTTTAAAACAGGTTAAATTTTTTAACTTAATTATCTTTTAAGTATCTCAGTCATCTTTCCAAATCATCACATGAAATGACCTTATCCTTTTCAGGAGCTGTACAGGGTAGGACTTGAGGATGCATCTAATTTAGTTAATTAGTCTCCTATCTATGTACATTTAGGCTTTTCTCCATTATACCATTAGAAAGGATGTTGTGATAAAAATTCACGTCATAAATTTTTCTGTCATATTACCTTGAATCAAAAATAGACCCCAATTTTAGATTTTTTAAAGTGTGAAAGACTGTAAGACATCTTGGAATTTATGTTGTTGCTTTTGTTGAGTACCATGGAGTTGGAACTGATCCATAGCTGACCTCCCAGCAGGGGTTCAGAGGCAATAAATCACACATAGATCTCCCTAATTTACCAGAGCTTCCTAGAATTTATGAAATATGGCATATTAGTGGGACAGTCTTCCAAAAAGTGAAATTGGTGAACCTAAAGGTGTTATTGTTGATTTTGTGTACCATTGAGTCAGAACTAACCCATAGCTGACCCTCCAGCCGGTTTTCAGAAACAGTAAATTGTACGAGTGGAGATTGTCCATCCTCCTGAGGAGTAGCTGATGGATTTGAACCACATGCTTTTGGAATTGCAGTGCAGTTGTGTATCACTAGGCCGCTGCTGTTGTTGTTAAGTGCCACTAGAGCTCTTGAATCTAAAGGTATGTGAGTTTATTTTTTTTTTCATGCTTCGGAAACAAATGACAACCAAAAAAAACCCATTATCATTTAATTATTTCCAGCTCATGCGGACACCATGCATTGGAAAAGACTTGTGTTTCTTAGGGTTTTCTTGGCTCCAAAGGAAGGTGATTCAACAGAGTGTGGAAATTATCGAACAAGTAAGCAAGATTCTGCTGAAGATCATCCAAAAACGACTGGAACAGCACATTAAGAGAGAACTGACTGAAGTGCAGCCTGGATTTAGAAGAGGCCATGGCACTAGAGATATTATAGCTAATGTCAGATGGATCTTGGCGAAAAGCAGAGAGTGCTAGAGGAATATCTATCTGTGTTTCATTGGCTATGAAAAGGCATTTGACTGTGGATCACAACAAACTGTGGTTGGCTTTGAGAAGAATGGGAGTCCCAGAGCACTTGATTGTGCTTATGTGAAAATTATACGTGGACCAGAAGGCAGTCGTCAGAATAGAGCAAGGAAACACTGAATGGTTCAAAATTAGTAAGGGTGTGTGTCAAGGATGTGTCCTATCTCCATATCTTTTCAATCTATATGTAGAACAGATTATCTGGGAGGCTGGACTCTATGAGAAGTGTGGCATCAGGATTTGAGTTAGACTCATCAACAATCTGCATTATGCAGATGATACAACCCTGTTTGCTGAAACTGAGGAGGATTTGAAGCACTTGCTGCAGAAGGTCAAGGATTGCAGGCTTCAATATGAACTGAAGCTCATCGTCAGAAAACAAAGATTCTCACCACTGGGTCGACTGGCAGCATTATGATAGGTGGTGAAGAGATTGAGGTTATTGACAACATCAACACTCTTGGTACCAGCAGCCAGGAAATTAAAAGACAAATTGCATTGGGAAAGTCTGTTGTCAGAGACCTCTCCAGGGTGCTGAGGAGCAACAATGTCAGTCTGGATACTAAGGTGTGCCTGATACAGGCCATGGTCTTTGCCATTACTTGCTATGCATCAGAGAGCTGGACAATGACTAAGGATGATAGAAGGAGAGTTGATGCCTTTGAGCTTTGTTCATCCTGGAGAGGGTGAAGCCAGGCTGCTCCTTGGAGTCAAGGATTCTGAAGCTTCATCTGACATACTTTGGATAAAGAGGGACCAGTCCTTGGAGAGGGATGTCATGCTTGGGAGGGTGGAGGGACAGCGCAGGAGAGGAGGACCCTCAATGAGATGGATTGATTCCATCACTGGGGTAATGGGGATAGGTGTGATGGAGACAATAAGATTGGCAAGGGATAGAGCAGGGTTTAGGGCTGTTGTACAATGGCACATATCAAAAACAACAACAATAGTTAAAGCAAGCACTGTTGGCCTAGTGGCAAGAAGCTGCACTGCAATCCAGATGGCCCAGGGTTCAAATCCATCAGCTGCTCCATGGGAGAAGGTTGGGTATTCCTCTCCTGTGGGATTAACTGCCGCTGAAAACCCACCAGAGGGTCAGCTATTGGTCGGTTTTGACTTGACAGTACACAACGATTGTTAAAGAAGAAGTCTTTCTTTCGTGGCACTTCTGAATGAATTCAGAGCTATGTCACACCATCCTTTGGACCATCTGCTGGAAAAATAGAATCAAGTCTCAAATAATGCCTTTTTAATTGTATCCTCTAGTATTATAGATGTAAGACCGTACTGTATCATACTTCTGTCAATGTAAAATATCTTGTACCTGCTTTATGATATGTAATAGTGACCGTGCTATATCAGAGCTGTTTTTGTTTTGTTTTTTTTTAAATTATGTTATTCTAGAATGTTTTCTTTCCAGATGATGATTGAAAAGCTTAAAAAAAAAACCAAACTGGTGCCAGGTACCACAACAGTAACAGAATTTTGCTGTTTTCTGAGATTTTTGTTTTGT
>NW_006399833.1:5427319-5433553 GCF_000299155.1 Elephantulus edwardii
AACGCACTGTATTAAATATGTAAGGTCTTATCTACATGGATTTGATTACAGAAACTAATAAAGTATTCTCTAAATTAAAAAAATTTAAAAAAAAAGATTTTAGATTAGTTAAAAAAAAAACCCAAACAACCAAACAAGTCAAACTTATTATTGTGGAGTTAGTACTGACTCTCATTTGACCTTCTACTGGGTTTTTGGAGGCTGTGAATAGCATGGGCGGAGGCTGCACATCTCTCTAATTCCCTACAGACTAATGCCACCAGAGCCAAACTGTCTCTGCCACCCAGGAGCTTTCTGCTATCAAACTATCCTACAAAATTAGCAGTTAAATTTCAAATAGGAATAAAAGAATCAGCTTGGTAAAGCAAACAAACAAAAAACCCAACCAAACTTTTAAGCTCACCAACAGGGTGTGAAAGCAACCATTTCACCCACACTTTTGCCAAAACTGAGTAAAAACCAACTTTTTAACTGCCAAAGAAAGAAACTGTACCTAACAGCAGTCTGAAAATCACCACACTAAATTTTCCTCAACAGTTCAGCCTCAAGATGTTTTGACTTCCAGTGACATTTCAGCACATAAATGGTAAATCAAAAGTTTTCAACTATAAGGTCATTCAAAGAGAAAGTTTTCCACTCAGAGTGAGATAAGTAAGATAGACAACAAGGACAGATGCCTCATTGGAGATTTCCTACAAGAAAAACATTCCCTACTCCCCAAGAGCAGCTGAAATCACTCAGATGAGAAGCCAGAGTTAAGTCATCTCTGCTTCTTTCCCTAGCTTTGACTAACTGCCTTCTTTCTTAGGTTTCTGGACCATTGTTTCAACTATCCCTTATGTCTGCCCCAATTTATGAACCTTATGGGTATAGATCTAAGTTCTCTTAGCACAACATAGTCTCATTTTACACTCAGTGATCTTGACATCTTGACAATAAAAACCTGCACTTGAGAGCATTGCATTTTGAATAGCTATTAGTTGTTATTGTATTCCCCTTGATGTTGGGGTGGATTATTCCTCACCTTAATATAAATTCCACTGGTACCAAGTGTGAGGAGGAACCTAATGCAGCTCCTCTTTTAAAAGGAGTGAGCTGGGGGGACTCTAAACAGAGTCCTACCTTATCAAATGCCCAAGAGGAGACCCAAAGGACAAGAAGTGGTTAACTTCATGTATGCAACAGATATTTATGGAGCACCTACCAAGTGTCAGACACTATCTTAGGTGCTACTGGTAAAACAGGAGCCCTAGTGGCACAGTAATTAAGTGCCGGCCTGCTAACCTAAATGTCAGTGGTTTGACTCCATGCTCTGAGGCAGGAAAGATGTAGTAGTCTATGTCCATAAAGCCTTAGGAACCCTGTGGGGCACATCTACTCTATCCTAGAGCATTGATAACAGAATCAACTCAGTGGCAAAGAGTGAAGCAGCTAACATCCAAAACTCCTGCTGCTGTGGAGCTTATATTGGGGCAAAGAGTGGGCAGTGGAGGGAA
Source organism: Elephantulus edwardii (assembly GCF_000299155.1). NCBI lineage: Eukaryota > Metazoa > Chordata > Mammalia > Macroscelidea > Macroscelididae > Elephantulus > Elephantulus edwardii. Next base: position 5,428,816 of record NW_006399833.1, read on the forward strand.
GAAACAAATGAAATAAGCATAAAATATATGTTGTTGTTGTTGTTATGTGCTGTTGGGTTGCTTGTGACCCTATGTACAAAACCTGCTATCCTGTGCCAACCTTATTGTATCTGACGCATCCATCCTCATTAAAATACATATAGAATAGTTGTTTTTGTTGTTGAGTTGGAATTGACTCATAGCTGACCCTCCAGTAGATTTTCAGAGGCAATAAATCACACAGGAGGAGCTTGCCCATCTTTCTCCCATGGATCAGCTGATGAATTCAAACCATGTACCTTTGGATTGACAGCACAATTCCTTACCATTAAAGCAGCCAGACTCCATATAATATAGTAGATGGAGATTAGTATTGTGAAGACAAACAAAGCAGGGACAAGACATAGGAAATACCAGGGGACAGTTTATCTTTATTTACTAAGCACCTATATATCAGACCCAGTGGTGAGTATATTCCATTTGGAAAGAAACAAGAGAAAAACCTGTAGAGCAAGAAAGGGGTAAGCAGGGAATCTTTATTTTTCTTCAGCCTGTCTTCAAGTCTTAAGGCCAACATTGCCCAGATGTAAAAAGGTGAAACCACTTCATATCTTTTCATGCTTTTAGTTCTACTTAGTGCTATGTCTTTGGGATTTATTTCAAAATCAAACAGATTCTAATCTGATTGTCAGCATAAAACAGAACCTAAAGACAACACTACATTCTTCTTTGAATGATCTATAAAGCTCCTCTGCTTCCAATCACATAAGTAACTACGCGCACAGAAGGGAAGTGTGAGTGTAGAGTGTATGTGATGGTGAGAGCTGCAAATGTCAAAGAAATAACATTAGTGAAAGTGCAATAGAGGCATGGGTTAGATAAAGATATACCAAGACAGGAGCTCTATTTTATTAGGTTTGGTTGGGGTTGGGGATTTTTTGTTTGTTTGGTTGGTTTTGGTGGGTTTTTTGTTGTTTGCTCTTTGCTGGCGAGAGGAGGGAAGGAGGAAGATCAGCATGGGAGGTGTGTAGGAAGGGGAGGAAGAGTATGTGACTAAGTGAAAAAGATGGAGAAAAAGGAAAAGAACAAAGACAGAAAAAAGTCAGTTGAGCTGCAGCTGAGATCATGGGAAACGAGTAAAAACTAAAGCTCCACTTTGCTTCTCCTGCACAGACTTACACCCCCACCCTCAAACAAACATTATCCAAGCTAAGGAATTGGTTAAAGTGCTTTTCAAGTGCTTTGCAAAATCAAGGAAATGAACAGTCATTTTCTCATTGGGGAAGGCTGGGCCTCTGGACATCAAAGAATGCTCCCTCTTTTCAGTGAGGCAGCTTCCCACAGCAGTACCTGGCTCTTTTAATCTCCATAGCTACAATAAATGCACAAGACCCCTTTTGTGTGGTACTTCTATCCAATCAAAACTAATCGCCAAACAGATCTTGGCCTAACATATCTGCGTAACAGCGCCAAGATCTTTACCCCATTTGAGGCCCTGAATAAGCCCCTCTGAATGAGAGGAAGAGTGATCAGGGCTCTTTGGATACAGGAAATAGCTTCCTCAGTATTCTACAGAAACTCTGTATTAACATGAATTAAAGCAGATTAGATTGACTAGGATCTGGCTAATTCAGATACTGATAAATAGAAAATAGTAGAGATGCCTCAAAACTTGTTTTCTAAGAGAGAAGCAGAGGAGGTCTAATAGCATGGGAGGAGGGGGTTGTTGTGTAAACTGACACAGAGGTCCTCAATTTAAAGATGATAAAAAAGTCTCCAGGGAGGAGCCAGAGGCTCCTTGGTGTAAGCTAACTTGTCTAGCAAAACAGTCAAGACAAACCAGGGCTCCATTAATTGGGAGCTATAAATGGCTACTATTTACTGAGTGTTTATACTATAAACTCAGGCGAGGCACAAAGTGTTAACTAATATTATCTCATTTACTCTTCAAAATAGCTCTATTAAATATATTGTATTACTATTCCAGTTTAATAGGAAATTCTCCCTCCAAGAGGCTAAGGAACTTGCCTGAAATAATAAGTAAATAAATGGGGTTCAAATCTTAGCCAAATCTACTCAGTTTTAAAGCTTTTGTGCTTTCTACTGTGTGATGCTATCACACAAGGACTAGAATGCATTTACTGTAAGAATTTTATCTCTCACAGAGTCTTTCTCTGTCTCCATGACTGGCTTCTTCCTCATCATTCTCCTGAGCCCTGCATAAGGTTGATTGACCCCTCACTCTCTGATCTCTCTCTCTTCATTATTCACAAGATCCAGTAGAATAAAAACACTTCCCTGAGAAAGCATTCAAATCCTAGAACAACACCCTGATTAGAACTCTCTTACGTACTCTACCCACTGCATTGCAAAGTTTAGAGAAGGGAAGTGACAAGCCAAACGTTAATGATGTACTGAATGGCAAAATAGGACTAACCCAGGGTTCCTGAATCTCAGGCTAGCATTCTTTTCTATACAGCTATCTCCTCTCTGTCTTCCAGTTTCAAACCCTGATTAAGTTTTCCATCTCCACCCCCACCCCAGCCCTAGTAACTAGTCAAAAAGTTCATTAAGTCTTGGTGAAGGTGCAGCCAGGGTGCTCCTTGAAGGAAGGCTGATAAGGCTCTATCTCACTTACTTTGAGCATATTGCTAAGAGAGACCAATCCCTGGAGAAGGGAAGGTGAAGGGTTAGTGAAAGAGAAAAACAGAAATCCCTCAACAAGATGAATCGAAACAGTGGCTGAAGCAATGGGCTCAACTATGTCAGGGAGTATGAGGATGACACAGGATAAGGCAGCGTTAAGGTCTGTTGTTCATAGAATCGCTATGAATCACGGTCGACTCGATGGTACCTAACAATAATAGTCCATCCTACATGCTTCATTCTGTTCATTACTATACAAAGTAAGAACTCTTATATTATAGTAAAGGGCTATGCTGCCAATTCAAACACATGTGGTTTGAATCCACTAGTTGGTGTAAGGAAAAAAGATGAGCAATCTCCTGCCCACTGGAGAGCCAGCTATGGATCAGTTCTGACTCAATGACACATGACAAATGACTTACATAGACATATACATAGAGAAAGTTTTGGTGGCCTAGAAGGTAAGGAGTTGCGCTGCCAAGCCAAATGTAAGTGGCTCTAATCCTCCATCAGCTGTTCCAATAAGTATGGTGAAAATCACTTTCAGTTCAAATTGTACCCTCTGAAAACCGGCTGAAGGACCAGCTATGAGTTGGATCTGACTTGATTGCAATGAGTGTGTGTGTGTGTGTGTGTGTGTGTGTGTGTGTGTTTATTGTTTTTGTTGTTGGAACACAGAGTTGGAACCAAGACTTAGCTGACCCTCCAGCAGGTTTTCAGAGACAATAAATTACACAGAAGTTGATTGCAGAGCAGCTGGTGGGTGTGAATTGTGTACTTTGGTATTGGCACGACAATTTCTTACCACTAAGCCAATATACTTAAATATACAATAGACATTAAATAGAATGTTGTTGTTGTTTGGTGCCATTGAGTCGTAGACAACACATAGCCACCCTATGAACGAACGGCCTGAGAACTGTTCGTACGTAGAGTTTCCGTAGGCAAGCCATTTCAGAAGTGGATGCCGCTCCTGCTTCCATTAAATAGAATAGGAATATATAATATTTATTAAATATTTATATTATTAATAGAATATGAATATATAATATTCCTTAAATTCGATGAATCAGTTCCACTTTTTTAAAATAAAATTTTTATTTCTACTGGTTTCCTTACAATGTTCATATACAATGTTTTTCACACTTGATATTTCCCATTTCCTGCACCCACCCCTTGCTCTACAAATCAGATTGTGCAACCCAATGATTAACCCCTTGACCATCCTCATCCCTCTGCTCTTACCCTCCCCCCCTTGGATCCTCATACACATTTTACTAGTTATCTTTGTGTTTTTACAATAATGATCTTATAAAGTATTTCTCCTTATGGGACTAAGTCAATTGGCTTAATATAATGCTCTCCAGTCTCTCCCAAGTTAGGTAGTGATTTACAAAACCATTGCTCCTAAATAGTGCATAGTATTCCATTGTATGAATATACCATAATTTCTCAATCCATTCTATTGTGGTGGGACATTTGGGCTATTTCCATGCTCTCGCTATGGTAAATAATGGTGCTATGAACATTGGTGTATAAGTTTCCATTTGAGCCTTAGTTCTCATTTTCTCAGAAGAGACTCTGAAAATTACACTGGAGCACAGAGAAGCCAAAGCACAAGGAAGAATTCAAGATACTAAAGAGTTGAATAGAAGATTTCAAAAGGCAGCACGGGATGACAAAGTAAAATGTTACAATGAAATGTGCAAGGAGTTGGAATCAGTAAAACAAAAGGGCCGAATTCGCTCAGCATTTCTTAAGGTCAAGGAACTGAAGAACAAATTTAAACCTCGAGTTTCTATAATCAAGGATGCTTTAGGAAGAAAATATTAAATGATCCAGGAAGTATGGATCTTCTATCCAGAAGATGGAAAGAATATACTGAGTCACTGTATCAAAAGGAATTGGCAGACACAGAAGAATTTCATGAAACAACATATGAGCAAGAACCTATGGTAATGAAGGAAGTAGTTCAGGCTGCTTTGAAGGAAATGGCAAAAAATAAGGCCCCAGGAAGAGATGGTATACCAATTGACATATTTCAGCTAACAGATGCTGCCCTGGACGTGCTCACCAAGTTGTTCCAAGAAATCTGGAGAACAACCACTTGGCC
>NW_006399833.1:5434575-5473085 GCF_000299155.1 Elephantulus edwardii
ACATACTTTGGACATGTTGTAAGGAGAGACAGGTCCTTGTAGAAGTACATCATGCTCGGGAGGGTGGAGGGACAGTGCAGGAGGGGAAGGCCCTCTATGAGGTGGATTGATTCAGTGCCTGGGGTAATCGGGATGGGAGTGTCAGAGACAGTGCGATTGGCACAGGACAGAGCAGAGCTTAGGACTGTTGTACATGGGATCGCTGTGAGTCGCAAGTGACTCGACGGCACATAAAAACAACAACAACATATTCCAAGCTGTTGAATAGAACCGTGTGGGATTTCTATGCTACCACATCCTCTCCAACATTTATTACTTGCTGTTCTGCTACACTTTGCCAGTGCTACTGGAGTGAGATGGTATCTCTTATTGGTTTTGATTTACATCTCTCTTAGTGATTTTGAGTATTTCTTCATGTGCCTGCTGGCCATCCAAATATCTTCCTCTGTGAAAAATCTTTCTATGTCTTTTGCCCATCTTGTAATTATGTTATCAGTCTTTTTCTTGTGGGGGTCTTGTAGGATTCTATAAACTTTTGATATGAAACCCTTGTTTCCAGTCAATACGTTTTCTTTTCACTCTGTTAGAAAATGTTTAATGTGCAAAGGGATTTAATCTTAAGAAGGTCCCATTCATAAATTTTATCTTCTCTAGATTGTACATTTCTGGCTATATTTGACAGTGTCTTTATATCATAGACTAGGCCATCTAAGTTTGATCCCAGTTTGTCTCTTATGACCTTTATGGTTTGGGGCTTTACTCCCAGGTCTCTCTGATCCACATTGAGTTGATTTTTTTGTGTATGTTGTGAGATATGGACCCTGTTTTATTTTTCTGAAGGTAGCAGTCCAGTTTTACCAGCACCATTTGTTGAAGTGGTTGTCATTTCCCCATTTGATAGGTTTTATTTCCTTGTCAGTTGACCAAAAATAGATGGGTCTATTTCTGGGTTCTCAATTCGGTTCTACTTGTTTATGTGCTTGTCATTGTACCAGTACCATGATGTTTTGTTTACTAGTGCTGTGTAATAGGTTTTGAGGTCAGGAAGTGCTATGCCTCCCACTTCATATTTGTTTTTAAAAAGTGCTTTACTTATTCAAAATTTTTTCATCTCCAAATAAACTTGACAATTTCCTTTTTTATCTACTTGGAAAATAAATTTGGTATCTCTATTGGGATTGTATTGATTACATAGATTGCTTTTGGTAGGGTTGTCATTTTCACAATATTGAGCCTTTCTATCTATGAACAGAGAACATTTTTCCATTTATTTAGGTCTTTTATTGTGTCTTGCAGAAATGTTCTGTAGTTTTCTTTGTATAGGTCTTTTGTGTTTCTAGTTAGATTCACTCAGAAGTATCTCAATTTGTGGTTGGTTATTGTAAATAGTATTGTTTTCTTGATTTCCTTACCTGATTCTATTTATTACTGTAAAGGAATCCCACTGAATTTTGTATATTGATCTTATATCTTGCCACTCTACCAAACTGGCTAGCTATAACAGGTGTTTTTTTTTAATCCTTGATGTCTTCTGTGTATATTATTATATCATTTGCATATAGCAATCCTTTTACCATCTCTTTGCTAATCTGGATTCCTTTTATTTCCTTCTCTTGTCATATTGCCCTAGCAAGAAAGTCCAATATAATAGTGAATAGAAGTGTGACATTGGGTATCTTTGTCTGCTCTCTGTTCACAAGGAAAATGCTTTTAGTCTTTCTCCATTGAGAATGATATTGGCTCTTGGATTTGCATATATACTTTTTACTGTATTGAAAAAAATTCCCTTCTGGAAGATATCTATATTTGTTCCCATTCCAAAGACGGGTGAGACCCAACAGAGTGTGGAAACTATAGAACAATATTATTGATTTCACACACAAACAAGATTCTACTGAAGATTATCCAAAAACGACTGACACAGCACATCAGCAGAGAACTGCCAAAAGTCCAGGTTGGGTTTAGAAGGGGTCGTAGTACTAGGAATATTGTAGCTGATGTTAGATGGATCTTAGCTGAAAGCAGGGAATACCAGAAGAATGTCTATCTGTGTTTCATTGATTGTGCAAAGGCATTTGACTGTGTGGATCATAACAAACTGTGGCTGACTCTGAGAAGAATGAGAATCCCAGAACATTTAATCATGCTAATGCGAAACCTATACTTGAACCAAGAGGCAGCTGTCAGAACAGAGCGGGGTAACACTGCATGGTTCAAAATTGGGAAGGATGTACGCCAGTGATATGTCCTATCTCCATACCTTTTCAACCTGTATGAAGAGCAGATCATCTGAGAGGCTGGGCTCTATGAGGAGAAGTGTGGCATCAGGATTGTTGGGAGATCAATTAGCAATCTGCGTTATGCAGATGACACAACCCTGCTTGCTGAAACTCTGCACTTGCTGCAGAGGGTCAATGATTGCAGCCTTCAGTATGGACTGAGGCTCAATGTCAAGAAGACATAGATTCTCACCACTGGACCAATTGGTAGCATCAGGATGGATGGCGAAGAGATTGAGATTGTTCACAGCTTCAGTTTGCTCAGCTCCACGGTCAACACTCTTGGCACCAGCAGCCAGGAAATAAAAAAACGTATTGCGATGGGAAAGTCTGCTGTTAGGGACCTCTCTAAAGTACTCAAGAGCAATGGTGTCTCTCTGGAAACTAAGGTGTGCCTGATACAGGCCATGGTCTTTGCGATCATTTGTTATGCATCAGAGAGTTGGACAATGACTAGGAAGGATAGAAGGAGAATTGATGCCTTTGAGCTGTGGTGCTGGAGAAGAGTATTGAATGTACCATGGACTGCCAAGAAAACAAACAGATTCATCCTGGAGAGGGTTAAACCATGCTACTCCTTAGAGTCAAGGATTCTGAGGCTTCGTCTAACATACTTTGGACATGTAAGGAGAGACAGGTCCTTGGAGAGAGACATCATGCTTGGGAGGGTGGGGGGACGGCGCAGGAGGGGAAGACCCTCTATGAGGTGGATTGATTTAGTGACTGGGGTAATTGGGATGGGTGTGTCAGGGGCAATGCGATTGTCACAAGATAGAGCAGGGTTTAGCCTGTTGTACATATGGTCACTATTAGTCACAAATGGCTCGACGGCACTTAACAACAACAACAACAACAACATTCCAATTTTGCAGTGTCTTAATCAGGAAGGAGTATTGGATTATGTCAAATGCCTTTTCTGGATCAATTGCTTAGATCATATTGTTTTTATTTGCTTTGTTAATGTGGTGAACTAAGTTGACTGTTTCTCTTATTTTGAACCATCCTTGCTTATCTGTTATGGATCCCATTCAGTAATGATGATCTTTTTACATGTGTTTTTGGATGCTATTGGCTAGGATTTTTGCATCTATATTCATGAGAGATATTGGTTTGTAGTTTTTTTTTCTCTTGGTAATTAATATTTTTGCCTGATTTTGGTATTATGGTTATGCTTGCTTCATAGAACTACTCTGAGAGTGTTCCTTCTTTTTCTATTTTTTCGAATAAATTAAGCAGAATTGGTGATCGAGCCTCTCTGAGTGTTTGGTAGGGTTCAGCTGTGAACCATTTGGTTCAGGATTTTTCTTATGGGCAAGTATTTTTATGACCTGTTCAAGTTCTTCTTTTCTGATGGTTCTGTTCAAGTGTTCTCTATCTGTCCTTGTCAATCTGGGTAAAGTATGAATTTCAAGAAAGTTGTCCATTTCCTCTTGTTGTTGTTGATTGCCTTTGAGTCAAGCACAACTCATAGCAACCCTATGAAAAAAAGGCCTGAAGCTCCTCTACAGCTATTGACATTTATCACAGTTTATAGAGTTTTTGGAGGTATGTTGTTTAGGAAGTGGATGCCACTCCTTAGGTTTTCTAATTTCTCCAAGTATAGCTTTTCATAGTAATCAGATATTATTGAATTAATTCCATTTGGTTCTGTTGTGATGTCACCTCTATAATTTTTTAACCGAGTTATCTGTGTTTCCTCTTTTTTTTCTTCTTTTGTTAAGTTTGCCAATTTTATTGATCCTTTCAAAAAGCCAGCTTCTGGTCTTATTGGTGGTTTCAATTGTTTTCTTCTTTCTCTCTCATTGATTTCAACTCTTTCCCTTATAATTTCTTTTCTTCTAGAGGCGGCAGGAATAGATTATTGTTCTTTTTCTATTTGATGAAGGTGTAGAGTTAGATCATTGATTTCCCCCCCCCCACCTTCCTTTCTAATGTGTGTGTCTATTGCTCCCTGAGGACTGCCTTAGCTGCTTCCCTGATATATTGGTACATTGTATTTTCATTTTAATTTGCTTCAAAGAACTTTTTTACTTCATTCTTTATTTCTTTTATAACCTAATCATGTCTATATAGTTAATTTAGCTTCCACCTGGGAGTTTGTGTAAGCTTTACCCTTTTGTGGTTAATTTCTAGTTTTATGGCATTGTGGTCTGAGATTTGTTGAAGCTTACTTTGTATCCTAATATGTGATTGATTCTGGAGAATTAACCATGTGCATTTGAGAAGAAAGTGAATTAAGTTTTAGTTGAGTACAGTACCCTGAACACATCCACAAGGTCTAGTTGGTTGATTGAATCTTTTAGATCTTCTGCATCTTTGTTAAGTTTCTTTTGAGTTCACCTATAATTTAAGGATAGTGGTGTGTTGAAGTCTCCGACCACTATTTTGGTGCTGTGTATTTTTTTCTTCAGTTATGTTAACTATTGTTTTATGTATTTTGCAGATCTATCATTTGGTGACCAAGGTTATATCTAGTTGATCTATTATTTCTTTATTCAGTATTTTATGCTCTTCCCTATCTTTTATGGTGGTTTTAATTCTGAAATTTATCTTATCAGAGATTAGTATTGCTGCTCCTGCTTTTTTGTGGTTGCAATTTTCTTGGCATATATTTTTCCTTTGATTTTGAGTCTGTCTTTTTCTTCTTTTTAAGATGTTTCTGTTATAGGCAACATATTGGTGGGCTTTGGTTTTTTTATCAATTCTGCTACTCTTTTTCTTTTAATTGGTGTATTTAGTCTAAGTGAGATTATTGTGAGGGCTTACTATCACCATTTTGCTGTGTTTCTTGTTCTGTTGTTTCTGGTTTCTCTGGTCCATCCATTTTCCTTTGGCATCTCTTTGAGAAAGACTTAAAATTTCTTGTAATTTTGGTCTTGTTTTCACAAAATCCTTAAGTTCCTTCTTCTCTGCAAAGGACCTAATTTCTCCTTTATATTTGATGGAGAACTTTGGTTGGTAAGAATATCCTTGGCTAGCAATTGTTTTCTTTCAACTTTCTGTATATGCCATCCTATTGTCTTCTAGTTTGGTGGTTTATGCTGAGAAATGAGGGTTCATTCTACTTGTTTCCTTTTTGTAGGTGACTCCTTGTTTTTCTTATGCTGTATTCTATTCCTATCTTTTAAATTTGGAGAATTTGACTATGACTTGTCTTGATGTCTTTCTTTTTAGGTCTAGTCTCTTTGGTGTTCTCTGGTGTTTTCTGAATGTGGATTTCGCATTCTTCAACATACTGAGGAAGTTTTCTTCTAGTACTTCTTCCACAATTTTCTCAGTGATTTCCCTGTCACACCCCTGTTCTGGAATTCCAACCATATGTATTTTGTTCCTTTTGTTGTCATCCCACATGATTCTAATGTTTTCTTAATTTTCTTTGCATCTCACCTCTCATTTTTTCCCTAGTATGTTTCCAAGGAGGCTTTTGTCTTCAAGCTCCCTGACTCTTTATTCCGTCTCTTCAGTTCTACTTTTTTGTGCTAAGAGCATGTTGGACACTTTTCCTATTGCTGTCTTGATATTCTGGATTGCATTTTGATGCTTTTCTGTTATTTCCAGTACTTTTTTGGCTGTAAACTCTGTGTCTTGTGATGATTTTTTAAGTTCTTGTACCTTTTTATGTATACTATCAATTATTTCTTCCATCTCTTGCATTTTCTTTAGAAGTTCTTCAAGTTTTTCCCCTTCAATATATTTTTTCTGTATCACTGTCTCTGGGTTATTTGCACTCTTAATGGCTTTCATTGTTTCTGCCATCATTTGCATCTTCTTCTTTAGCTATTCAAATAACTCCATATAAACATATTTCTCTGGTTCTCTCTATATGGGGTATTCATTGCATTTATTTTTTAGGAGAAAAGTTATTTTTTTTCCATGAGGACTGAAGCAGACTGCTGCCTTCTTGACATTATGCAAGTCTTATCTTAGTAGATGTTAGGTTGTTGTAACTATATGATGTCCCAGGGTACGTCTTGAAGAACCTGTATATTAGTGTTCCCCTCTTGGGCCTTGGGCCTGAAGTGGGATGATTGCTGCCCTCCAGAAATTGAAGTTTGAGTGGCCTCTTCTGCTTGTTGTTGTTGTTGTTGTTATGTGCCATCAAGTAATTTACGACTCATGGCGACCCTATGTACACGAGCCCTAAACGCTGTTCTATCCTGTGCCAACTTCACTGTCTCAAACACATTCATTCCCACCACTCCACTCACAGAATCGATCCATCTCATTGAGGGTCTTCCTCTCCTGCACCGTCCCTCCACTTTCCCAAACATGATGTCCCTCTCCAAGGACCAGTCCCTCCTTGCAACATGCCCAAAGTATGTCAGATGAATCTTCAGGATCATTGACTCCAGGGAACATTCTGGCTTCAACCTCTCCAGGACAAACCTATTTGTTCTCCTAGCAGTCTATGGTATATTCAACACTCTTCTCCAGCACCACAACTCAAAGACATCAATCGCTTTCTAACATCCCTATTCACTGTCCAACTCTCCGATGCATAGCACGTAACTGCAAAGACTACAGCCTAGATCAGGTGCACCTTAGTCTCCAGCCTGACGTCATTGCTCTTCAGTACTCTTGAGAGGTCCCTCACAGCTGACTTTCCCAATGCAATTCATCTCCTGATTTCCTGGCTGCTGCTACTAAGAGTGTTGACTGTGGAGCCAAGTAAACTAAAACTGCTAACTATCTCAATCTCTTCACCATCCATACTGATGCTGCCAATTGGCCCAGGGGTGAGAACTTTTGTTTTCTTGATATTGAGCTTTGATCCATATTGAATACTGCAGTCCTTGATCTTCTGCAAAAAGCGCTTCAGGTCCTCCTCCGTTTCAGTGAGCAGGGTTGTGTCATTTGCGTAACGCAGGTTGTTGACGATTCTTCCACCAATCCTGATGCCACATTCTTCCTCATACAGCCCAGCGTCTCGGATGATTTGTTATGCATATGGATTAAAAAGATATGGAGACAAAATACATCCCTGACAGACCCCTTCCTTGATTTTGAACCATCCAGTGTCTCCCTGCCCTGTTCTGATGACTGCCTCTTGGTCTAAGTATAGGTTTCACATTAGCACAATCAAATGTTCTGGAATTCCCATTCTTCTCAGAGTCAGCCATAGCTTGTTGTGATCCACATAGTCAAATGCCTTTTCATAGTCAATGAAGCACAGATACACATTCTTCTGGTATTCTTTGCTTTCTGCCAAGATCCATCTTACATTAGCTATAATATCCCTAGTACTGCAACCTCTTCTAAATCCAGCCTGCACATCTGGCAGTTCTCTGTTGACATATTGTTCCAAACATCTGCTTAAACTTCAGAAATCCCACATGATGTAGCTAGAGTACTTGTGATATCAGTTCTCCTGAAGCAGAACAGTGGGGCGGCAGCAAGGAGGTTTCCAAGCGTCAGGGCAGCAGCCTCAAAATGGCACAGCAGTGGTCTAGTGCTTCAAGAAGGAGTGAGGTCCCAGCCACACTGGCACTACAGCCATTTAATCTGGCAGGCAATGGTTCTGTTGCTGGTCTGGGTGTAAGTGTGCCTGGGCTGTGATGTAGCCTTTAGCAGAGGCCAAAGAAGCAGTGGCTGGAAGAAGCTCCAGGGCCCAGTCATGCCACACAGGCCTTTGTGTCTTGTAGCGGAGAGATGGCAAGGTCCCCACATATCCCAACATGAAAAGTGACCTGGCTGGAGGAGGGCTTCCCAATGTGAATAGTGCGACCCAACCTGAGGAGCATGACCCAATATGACCCATCAGTTCCTTTTAAAAATTATTTTCAATGTTATACATAAGGATTTCACCTGATGGTATGCATAGGAATCAGATAGGTTATATCTGCAGAAAAAACCACTGGAGAAGCTCAATATCAGCTGTGAAAACAAGGCCAGGAGCTGATTGTGGAACAGACTACCAGCTACTCAGATGCAAGTTCAAACTGAAGCTGAGAAAAATTAAACCGAATCCACGGGAACCAAAATATGACTTTGAGTTCGTCCCACCTGAATTTCAGAACCATCTCAGAAACAGGTTTGAGGTCCTGAACACTAATGAGCGAAGACCTGATGAGTTGTGGGAGGATATCAAATGTATCATCCAGGAAGAGTGCAGACGGTCATTACAAAGACAGAAGAGGAAGAAAAGACCAAAATGGATGTCAGAAGAAACTCTGAAAATTGCACTGGATTCTGAGGCTTCATCTGACATACTTTGGACATGTTGTAAGGAGGGAGAGGGAGAGGTCCTTGGAGAGGGACATCATGCTTGGGAGGGTGGAGGGACAGCGCAGAAGGGGAAGACCCTCTATGAGGTGGATTGATTCCGTGACTGGGGTAATCGGGATGGGTGTGTCAGAGGCAGTGCGATTTCCACAGGATTTAGGGCTGTTGTACATAGGGTCACTAGAAATCGCAAAGGACTCGATGGCACATAACAAAAACAACAACAATTATTGATTCAGTGACTGGGATAATTGGGATGGGAGTGTCAGAGACAATGCGATTGGCACAGGACAGAGCGGAGTTTAGGGCTGTTGTACATAGGGTCGCTATGAGTCGCAAGTGACTCGACGGCACATAACAACAACATCTTACCCCATTAACAATAGCAAAGTTCAACAGGGCAGCAAACAACATATGCTGGTGTGGTTGTTAAGAGATTATTCACTGCTGGTGGGAATGTAAAATGATACAACCACTATGTAAGGTGGTCTTGCATTTTCTCAGAAACTTGGAAATAGAAATAGCATTTGCCCGAGCAATACCCTAAAGATATCAGAGCTTCCACCAAAACAGATGTATGCACACCTATGTTATTGCACAATTGCAAAGAGATGGAAGTTACCCAAGTACCCATCAACAAATGAACGGATAAAAAAAAATCTATTTTATATTTATGTGTGTGTGTGTGTGTGTGTGTATACACATACATACATACATACATACATACATACATACATACACAAAATGGAATACTATGCAGCACTGAAAAATATAAACTCATATAATATTACGTGAGTGACCCTGGAGGACATTATCCTGAGTGAAATATATTGTGTAATACTACTGTTATAAAACAGGACTGACATCGGGATTGGGAGAAACTAACAAAAGAGGGGAGAAATAATGAACACTGCATTTGAACAGGTGAAGGGAAGAACTGTTTAAAAGGAATGTATGATTAGGGATTATTTCTATGACAACAGTGTAGAATAAGAGGTGCATAACAAAGTGGACTTGGAGAAGGAGGAAATGATACAACAATGAATGAATGAATGAATAGTTGTTTTTTGTTTTTTTTTTTAAAGTGAACTGGGTAAATAGGAAGGAAAATGTGCAACCATTAATGAATGAAAATCCAATTTTTTCCTTTTTTTGATTATTAATTTCAATTAATGTCTACAGAGACTAATGTGAGGCTAAAAATAAAAATGGAGGTTGAAGCTCAATTCATAAATCCTATGTCAGTATAGTTTCCTAAACCAGAACTCAGAAAATCCTATGTCAGGACATTTTTCTGAAACCACAACTCAGAAATCCTATGTTAGGACACTCCCCAGAACAAGCTTCCCAAACCAGAAACTTTATGCTCCAATGAGCCACTGCAAAGACCCACTGTAAACCCCCTGAGCCCAAACCCCTGTGCTCCTCCCTTGCTGAGAAACCCAGGGCACAATAAACTCTGAGAAATGTTTCTACTTTGGCGTGCTTCTTGGCTTCGATCTGAAAACTTTCAACTTTGGATCTTCATTCATTCATTGTTGCTTTCTTCTCCCTGTGCACCCTTCCCTCTAAAATCCAACTTTTCTGTAAACTTTCATTAAAATCACAATTAAAAAAATTTTTTTCCCCATTTCTCTGTATGGCTCATAGGTTTGAAAGCTGCTTTAATACACATTTGTTAAATTAACAAATATTGTCTACTTGGGGGACAAATCACAAAACAAATGTTTATCTATATCTATCTATCTATCTATCTATCTATCTATCTATCTATCTATCTATCTAGTCTATCTATATCTATATATATCCTCCTCCAAGAGAAAATAAAACAAGATTAAAAGACACTCGGTTCTCATTAGAATTTGACAAAGTATACACTAGTTAATTAGTCTTTAGCAAAAGCTTAGATAAGAGCCTGTGGATGTTAATTAATCCTAAGCTCCACACAAACCAAAGGCAAAGTTGAAAAATATTTTAAGCAAATTTTGTTTTCAAGAATATATTTATATAAAAAATCAGACATGGCATTTTTACAACATTATATATTCAACTGCTGTAATAACAAAGCCAGATTAAAAGCAAAGAGACCAAGAAAATTTATCAGTTCATCCAAAGCTTCTTGTCTATTATTTAATTCTCAAAACATCTCTTTAAGTAGGAAAGTACTATTATGCTACTTTAACAGAGGCGAAATTAAGATGGCCAGAACTGGGCATAGTTTCAATCTTGTTCAAAATTGTTCGTATTGTTGCTATAAATTGGAATCAACTTGATGGCAATAAACAACAATAAAATTGTCTAAGATATATGTTCCTGGAATAGATAGCTCACATATTTGTTAACTGTTTCTAAACTGTTCCTTGATGGAGAAATATGGTCTATGAACTGCCATGAGCTTTACTGCCTCTGAAAACCCGCTGGAGGGTAAGCTATGAGTAGAGGTTCCAACTTAATGGTACATAATAACAACAGCACAAACCATTGAGGAAATTGTCCTTAAAATGCTGTTGTGTCTGACATTGTAGGCTTGGGAGGTAAATTTAAAAGGAGGCATACATCAAATCCTGTTTTCAATGCAGACAGAAGGTTCCCATGGTGACTGAATACTTTGGTAAAGTAAGTAAACAACCTACTTCCTCATTTATCCATTTGGTAAATAACCTCCTGCCTTCTTCATTATAAAGTCCCAAGAGGAGTAATTTGACCAAAGAAAGAGAAATAGAATCTAACAGTCTGATTAACAAAAGAGCAGCAATTTAGGGCGTTTCCTTTCCTTTTTGGAAATGATAATAACTACTTCATTCATTATACTGATTAGAACTTCACACTTGCTCTAAGGGTGGGAGTAAGGATTGACCATCCATGACAGAGAAGAATTGTTATTATCAGCCCTTGGTGGAATTTCATTCAGCTATTTAAAATCAAGGAGAGAGCTCTTTGAAAAGACTTGCAGCCTCCTTAATAAAATTTACAAAAGTACTTTCAAGGCATTAAGTAGGTAAACTGGAAAGAAAGTGCAATGAAGTTGTCTTTTCTGAGCTGTTGGTCCTCTGGAACCCATTACTGTCCATCTAAGTTAGCTCAAGGACTTAGTATCATTTTAAGTAATCAAGGAGAAGACTCCAGTCTTTCTAATTGCCATCTCCAGGGAAGTGCCTTCTTCCCTCAGATGCGTTGAAGAGGAAGCACATTCAAGGGATTAAGTGAGTGATTTGTACTGTAGATTTTACAATCATTTTGATGGTGCTTGTCTCAGAAATTAAGTGTTTTCTTGCCCCCCCCAGAGTTTAATATTCAAAGAAAGAAAGATGTTGATGTGTGTGGGTCTAAGAATCCGAACTTTTATGACTGAAAGATGAAAGAAAGCAGCATTATCCTAAAGGATTCCCCCCTTTCTCCCATTAAACTGCCTGGAAAGGAGTATTCTCTCATTATCAGGATCAATGAGAGATTAGAAACGTAACACGATGTTTGAGATTTTTAGAAAATGCTATCAACAACTTGCTTATAACACCCTTTTTCATACTCTGGTACAGAATAGATGTTTTTAATTATTCCAACATAATTTTTTGTTTCTGCATCCTAACATGCTTGTCAGGGCTCTACATGGATTATAGTCTTTGCACTATGCATTTCTAAGGCTGTTTGCTTCTTGTAGCTTCAATTATACTCTGATCCTAGGATGTGGTTATTGTTGTTATGCTCTGTCAAGTCGTTCAACTCATAGTGACTCTATATACAACAGCCTTAACCGCTGCTCTATCCTGTGCCAATCTTATTGTCTCTGACACACCTACCTCCATTACCCCAGTCACTGAATCAATCTTATCTAGGGTCTTCCTCTCTTGCACTGTCCCTCCACTCTCCCAAACATGATGTCCCTCTCCAAAGACTGGTCCATCCTTGCAACATGCCCAAAGTATGTCAGACGAAACTTCAGAATCCTTGCCTCCAAGGAGCAGCTTGGTTTCACCCTTTCCAGGTCAAGTCTGTTTGTTCTCCTAGCAGTCTATGATATATTCAATACTGTAGCACCACAGCTCAAAGGCATCAATTCTCCTTCTTTTATCCCTAGTCATCATCCAGGTTCCCAATGCATAGCAATCAATTGCAAAGACTATGGTCTGAATCAGGTGCACCTAAGTCTCTAGATTGACATTGTTGCTCTTAAGTATTCTAGTGAAGTTCTAGACAGCAGATTTTTCCCAATGCAATTCATCTTTTGATTTCCTGGCGGGTGGCAACAAGAGTGTTGATTATGGAGCCAAGCAAGCAGAATCTATTAATAATCTCAATATCTTTGCCGTCTATCATGATGCTGCCAATTGGCCCAATGGTGGGAATCTTTGTTTTCTTTTTTTTTAAATATAAAATTTTACTTCAATTGTGATTGTAACAAATGTTTACAGAGAAGTTAGATTTTCATTCATTCATTTTTGCACTTCTTATCCCCTTTCCTCCTCCGCCAGTTCACTTTTTTAAAAAAGATATACATTCATTGTTGCCCAATTACCTACTTTCCCCTCTCTCCCCAGTACTCTTTGTAATGATATACCTCTTATTCTGGGCTGTTGTCATACATATAATGCCTAATCATTATTTCTGTTAAACAATTCTGTCCTTCATTTGTACCAATGCAATTGTAGTTATCTATCCACTCTTAGGCTATTCTCCTCCAAACTCTCCATGTCAGACCTGCTTTATAACAGTGGTGCTGTGCAGTATTTGTCCTTTCATGATTGATATATTTCACTCATGTTGGTATATTCATACAATGGAATACTACAGAGAATTGAGAAACAATGAACTAGAATCTCTGTTTTCTTGATGCTGAGCTTCAATCAGTATGAAGGCTGCAGTCCTTGACCTTCTGCAGCACATTCCTCATGCCTTCTTCAGTTTCAGCAAGCAAGGTTATGCCATCTGCAAAACACAGATTGTTGATGAGTCTTCCTCCAATTCTAATGCTACATTCTTCCTTATGGAGACCAGACTCCCAGAGGATCTGTTCTGCATACAAACTGAAAATGTATGGAGATAGGACACATCCCTGGTGTACACCTTTCCTGATTTTGAACCATGCAGTGTTTCTTTGCCCTATTCTGTCAACTGCCTCCTGGTCCAAGTATAGGTTTTGCATAAGCACAATCAGATGTTCTGGGATTACCATTCTTCTCAGAGATTTCAGAAGGCACTCTGAATATTGCAGTAGAGAGCTGAGAATCCAAACAAAGGGAAAAATCAAGAAGTTAAGGAGATAAACAGATTTCAAAGGGCAGCTACAGAAGATAAAGCAAAGTATTATAATGAAATGTACAAAGAGCTGGAGTTGCAAAATCAAACGTGACAAATTCACTAAGCATTTCCTAAGCTGAAGATCAAAATTGAAGCCTCAAGTGGCAATACTTAAGGATGCTGTGGGCAGAATATTGAATGACTCAGGAAGCACCAAAAGAAGATGGAAGAAGTACACAGAGTCACTATACCAAAAAGAATTGGTGGGCATAGAAGAATTTAATGAAACAACATATGATCTATATTGATGAAAGAGGAAGTTCAAGCTACTCCGATCGAATTGGCAAAAAATAAGGCCCCAGGAATTGACAGCATACCAATTGAGATATTTCAACAAACAGATGCTGCTCTGCATGTGCTTACCAAGTAATCTGGAGGACAACCACCTGGCCAATTGACTGGAGGATATCCATATTTATTCTTATTTTTAAAAATTAGGTGACCTGACATACTGTGAATATTATCGAACAATATAAATAATACCACATGCAAGCAAGATCTTGTTGAAAGGATCGAAAACGACTGGAGCAGCACATCAACAGAGAACTTCCAGATATGCAAGCTGGGTTTAGAGGAGGCTGTGGCAGTAGGGATATTATAGCCAACGTTGGATGGATCTTAACTGAAAGCAGAGAGTACCAGAGGAATGTGTATCTGTGCTTCATTGATCTTAATAATAGATGTGCTTAAAAGAGGTCTAACCCAACTCTCTGAGTTCCTGGATGGCACAAAGAAAGAATGGCACCTTGGAAAACCAGCCCAGCTATTTCTGAAAAATCAAACAAAAAAATCCAAAACAAAACCACCAGAACACCCTAGAATTCTGTTGTTTTCAAGTAAATTCTGACTTATGATAGTACTTACTGGACAGAATTGAAGTTCTCCATAGGTTGTTTTGTTTTATTTATTCATTGTTGCATATTTTCTCCCCCTTCTTTCCCTCTTCCCTAGTCTATCCTGCAATGCACTCCTTGTTTCAGATTGTTGTCATATAAATAATGCCTAGTCATATATTCCTTTTGGAAAATTTTCATTTATTTGAATGTAGTTTCCATTATCTATCCACTCTTCCCTCTTTTCCACTCCCCATGTTTGTCTTTTTTTTATAACAGTGGTGTTATGCAGTATTTGTACTTTTGTGAATGAGATATTTCACTTAGCATAATGTCCTTAAGGCATATTGTGTAATGTTTTACTATTTCATTGTTTTTCAATGCTGTGTAGTATCCATTGTGTAAGTGCACCACAGTTTTTGTAACCATTCACTTGTTGATGCGCACTTGAGTTGCTTCCATTTCTTTGCAGCAGTAACATGGGTGTGCATATATCTGTTTGGATGGTTTTCCTGGTTTCTTTAGGGTATATTTCCAGTAGTGGAATTATTGGGCCAAATGGTATTTCTATTTCCAACTTTTTGAAAAAGCATCGGACCACCTTCCATAGGGTTTGCACCATTTAACATTCCCACCAGCAATGAGTAGGAGTTCCAATCTCTCCACAACTTTGCCAGAATTTGTTATTTGCTGCCTTGTTGAACTTTGCTGTTGTTGTGGGCTCTATAGATTTTTTTAGGCTGTAATCCCTTCAGAAGTGAGCTCTCATGGCGTAGTTATAAGAATCCACCAGCTGCTCTGTGGGAGAAGGTTGGACAATCTTCTTCCATAAGATCTATTGCCTCTGAAAACTCACTAGAGTGGCAGCTATGGGTCATTTACAACTCATAACAACAACAACTCCCCGCACCCCCCCCAACTAGTCACTCCTTCTTATTCTTTTAAAAAAAACTATTATTTTTTTATACTAGTTTGGGTGGCCATGTTCTTCCTGGTTGGCTCCTCCCAGGGTTTCTGTGACTTGCTACCAGAGCTTAGTGGTCCATGTGCAGGTATTATGGCAAGTTTTTGGAATTGAGTGCTTTTTTGGGCTTGTGTTTGACATGCAGGACTGCTCTGCCTCCCGAGAGCGAGGCCCTCCAGGCTTGGCCTAGAGTTTAAGGCAGCAGGGGGCTTCAAGCCCCAAAAGGATAGGGGAGAATAGGTGGCCATGTTCTTCCTGGTTGGCTCCTCCCAGGGTTTCTGTGTCTTCTTCCTGTCAGAGCTTAGTGGTCCACGTGCATACGTGTGCAGGTATTATGACAAGTTTTTGGAGTCAAGTGCTTTTTTAGGCTTGTGTTTGATGTGCAGGACTGCTCTGCCCCCCAGGAGTGAGGCCTTCCAGGCTTGGTCTAGGGTTTAAGGCAGGAGGGGGATACTCGTGGTTGCTGTGATGCTGAACACTGTGACACTGATGTGCCAAATGTGGTAATGGTTACCCATGGTGAACAGTGTTTGCTGGAGCTTCCCAACTAAAAGAAGCCTATAAGCAGGAGTGGCATCCACTTCCAAAATGGCTTGTCTCCAGAAACTCTATGAACTGTACTCAGGCCTTTCATTCGTAGGGTTGATATGAGTCATCTGGCACCGAACAACAACAACAACTATTTACAAAATTTGAATATATTGTTTTTCAGAGCAGATTCCTCTAATTTCCCTCACCCCCTCATCAAATTCTACAACTCCATGATTAATCCAACCACCAACAACAACCTGAACATCCTCATCCCCCTGCTTCCAACCTCTCCTACAGCTCTTAAATCCTTATACTCATTCTATAATAACAGTTTTATACAATATTTGTCTTTGTGGGACTGAATTAGTTCGTGCAGCATAATGCTTTCTAGTCCCTCGCAAGTTAGGTAATAATTTACAAAATATTGCTTCTGTGTGCTGCATAGTATTCCATAGTATCAATGTACTATAATTTCTCAATCCATTCAATTGTGTTTGGACATCTGGGCTGTTTCCATGTTCTTGTGATGGTGAATAACACTGCTATGAATATTGGTGTAAAAGTCTCTGTGCCTCAGTTCTCATTTTCTCAGAGTATATTCCAAGTAGTTGAATAGCTGGGTCATAGGGAATTTCTATGTACAGCTTTTTTGAGGAAATGCCAAACTTCTTTCTTTCAGAGTGGTTATAGCATTTTACAATTCAACCAACAATGTATAAGAATTCCTCTCTCTCCGCATCCTTTCCAACATTCATTACTTGCTGTTCTGTTAAACTTTGCTACTGTTACTGGAGTGAAATGCTATCACATTGTGGTTTTGATTTGCATCTCTTATTTTGAGCATTTCTTCATGTATCTGTTTCCCATTCAAATATCTTCTCCTGTGAAAATTCTTTACATGTTTTTTTGCCCATTTTATAATTGGGTTATCAGTCTTTTTTTGTGTGTAGGCCCAGGTGCATTCTGTAAACTTTCGCTATGAGACTCATGTCTGAGATGGTATTACCAATAGTTTGTTCCTAGTCGGTAGGTTCTCTTTTTACCCTGAACAACAACTTTCTTAACAACAACAACAACAGTCCTTTCATGAAGGACTTTTGGTGGTATACTGTTTAAGCAGTTAGCTCCCAACTGAAAGGTTGGTGGTGATTTGAACCCAGAAGCTGTTCCATAGTAAAATAATGTGGCTGACTTCTTTTGTAAAGATTAAAGCCTTGAAAAGCCTTGGATAATTCAGAGTCAACTTGATGGCAATAGGTTTAGTTTTGATCTCTCCACTAAACTATAAACTTCATAAGATAAGGAGCTTAGTCTATTTGGTTCACAATGAAAATATTATGCATTTCAATGTAAAATATATTAATACATAATATTTGAGCTTTGTGTCATTTCAAATCTCCTGATTCTATCTCCAGAAACTCTGATTCTGGGAATTTGGAAAGCCCACATATTTTAAAATGTCACACTCTTAGGTATTGTTTATGGTCCAAGTTTGGGAATCTATATTTGGAAATCACTAGTCTAAATAATGGGAAAGTTGGCTAATGATGATTAACAAAATTGTCCGACTAAAGAGGAGGATGGAGAATGAGGTGAAAGGGAGAGAGATTTGGGGAGAAGGAAGGAAGAGAATAGAGAGGGAGAAGGAAGGAAGAGGGAGAGAGAAGAGAAGAGGAGAGGAGAGGAGTATATAAAGGTATTGTATCATTCACTATCATGCTATCAAGTCAATTCTAACTCATATGGACCCTCCACAGGTTTACCAGACTGTAAATCTTAATAGGAGGAGTCCCTGGTGGGACTTTCTGGTTAGCAGCACAGTATGTTACAGATTACAACTCTGGAACACCTTAATATTACTTGTTGTTGCTGTGTACCATTGAGTCTGAATCCACCAATAGCTGACCTTCCAGAAGGTTTTCAGAGGCTGTATATCACATAGGAGGAGATTATCCATCTTTCTTCTATGGAGCAGTTGGTAGTTCTGAACCACATAGCTTTGGATTGGTAACAAAATTGCTTACCACTAAGCCACCATAGTTGCAGAAATTTTATTTCACCAGGCAACAAGAGGCCTTTTTTTATGGGGGCTCTGATGTTTTACAGGTAAGGAGTTACACTGTCAACCCAAAGGCAGGTCATTCATATCCACCTAGAGAGAAAGAGGGGCAATATCCTACTGTGTGATTTACTGCCTCTGAAAACCCACTGGAGGGTTTATTTGATGGCACAAAATAACAACATTATATTTAGAAGCAGGAGTGGCATCCACTTCCTAAACAACATGCCTCTGGAAACTCTTTGAACTTTGATAAATGTCGATGGTTGTAGAGGGGCTTCAGGCCTTTTGTTCACAGAGTCGCTATAAATCGTGCTCAGCTCGAAGGCAACCAACAACAACATGTATGGGTTAGTATTAGAGGCACTGAAGATCTCTAGGTGGCACAAGTGATTAAGAATTTGACTGCTAACTGAAATGTTTGAACCCTCCCAGAGGCACTTAGGGAAAAAAGGCCTCTTGATCTAGTTATGAAAGGTTCCTGAAAAATTCTTTGGAGGTAGTTAGTTCTACTATGAAAACCATGGGGTCACCGTGGTTCAAAATTCTCTCAACAGCAATGTTTGTTGGTTTGATTTTGCTATGTATCAGTCAGCATTGTGTTGTTATGCGCCATTGAGTTGACTACAACTCATATTAGCCCTCTGAACAATAACTCTGAAACCTGCCCTATCCTGAGCCAGTTTCAGTCTCTCTGACACATCTGCCTCCACTGACACAG
The DNA here is from genome assembly GCF_000299155.1 of Elephantulus edwardii. NCBI lineage: Eukaryota > Metazoa > Chordata > Mammalia > Macroscelidea > Macroscelididae > Elephantulus > Elephantulus edwardii. The sequence continues at coordinate 5,453,480 of NW_006399833.1, forward strand.
ACACTTGTCAATCTGTCTCATCCACAATCTTTCTCTCTTGCACTGGCTCTCCAACCTTCCAAGCATGATGACCTTTTCCAAGGACTGGTCCCTCCTGGCAACATGCCCAAAGTATGTGAGACAGAGTTTCAAAATCTGTATTGTAGGCTTTGAAAACATCACAGTGATAGATGAAATAGCACCAGTGATTTTATTATGAAATAGCATTATTTGTTTTATCCCAAATACTGTAGAGTTTTTAGAATCTTTACTATGTCCATAGGTACTGTGACTCTCAATGTGGAAGGAAAATCCACTAAGCACACTTTGCAATCTCATATTGCCTTAGAGAGCTCTGGTGGCTTAGTGGTAAGGAGTTGTTCTGCCAACCCAAAGACAGATGGATCCAATCTATCAGCTGCTTCATGGCAGAAAGATGAACAATCTTCTCCCATGCAACTTAGAGTCTCTGAAAAGCTGATGAAGAGTCAGCTATGAGTCAATTCTGACTTTACAGCACATAGGAACAACAACATATGGCTTTAGAACTAATTTTTCCCAAAACTCAGACTGTCTTTGGTTCATTATGTCGCATGTATGGAGAACCTTTGGAAAAATACTGGTGTAGGGCAAAGTTGGAAGGAGTAAGTAGCAGAGATATACTTAGATGTTTACCAAACCTGTTTCCTTCCCCACCCCACTCCCCATGAGCACACAGTTAGATTGCATTTCCCAGCCTCACTTGAAGTTAAGCACAGTGTAGTGACTTGGTTCTGGCCAATGGAATGTGGGCTGAATTCTTGTCTGCCACTTATAACTGTAATCCATAAAAACGTCTCACAAAGTGTTCCACACACTCTCTTTCCTTATCTGTCCTCTGATAGAGAGGGTTTCATGGAATACTTTGGTGTGTTGGGGGTCTAGATTGATAAACTCTAGCCTATGAGCCAAATTTCCCAGCTACCAATTCTTTTTGTTTTTCCAATTTTATCACTTTATTTGACAATCAACTGTAAGTTTTCAGTCTCCTTGACTCTAAGATTTTAAAAGTGGAGAAGTGACAAAGGTATAGAGCTTATTTGGCAAATATTCAGCCTCATTTACATTTTTTTGACAACTGTATATTGATATGGTACGGAGAATTCTGTATTTATTTTGCCCACACATCATTGTTGAATTTTTATTAAGCCACGTGGACAAAAAAAAATTGTCTGTGTGCACATTTTTTTGTTCTTTTCTCCCTCATGACAAATTTCCAGATCTCCTTAAGTGGTCCAGTGGCACATTTCTTGAAGCCAACTCCACAGATGCACTTGTGAATTCTGGTCACCATTTGGTTTAACAGAATATCAGTCCTTCACACTATCCTTCTTCAAGGAAGTTATAGTGCAAAGACCAGGCTACTACTTTTGTAAATAAACTTTATTAGATAAAGCCATAGCCATTTGTGTATGGCTCCTTTCAAGTTACAACAGCATGATTGTGTTGTTGTCACAGAAAACTAGTGTCCTGCAAAGCCTAAAATATTATTTGGCCCTTTATAGAAAAGTTTGCTGACGTTTGCATTCAGTCATGGAAGACTCATGATGGATGAAATCTGGGTCCCTGAATGACTGCATGGAACCGAGGCACCTGATTCCTCTGCAGCCTTACAGTAGACCTTTCTTATCTTAAGCATTTGAAATTTTCAGTTTGTTTGTTACAGTGCATAGACTAACATCTTTAAAACAAAAATGATGGATATTCTTAGTTGATTTTTCCAGATCAACATGAAACTTTTTTCCTATCTACATTTTGTAATTCTGTAATTAATATAGTTTCAAATTAGTCTTCAGTCCATTTTGTTTTATGACATTAATTGCAATTAAACAATGCCATAATTAAATGTATTATCAAATTCTTGATGTAATTTCCCTTCACCCTAACCCATCCAGCTCTGCTAATCACTGCTCTCTCTACTTTCCCATCCCAGTCAGTCCTCCAGGATTGTTTCTATCTTTATTTAAACCTTATCTTAGTATCCTCCAATACTCCCAATTCAATCAGATAGGCATGCCATTTCATATTGTTAATTGAAATATGTTGTTGTTGTGTTGTTATGTGTTGTTGAGTAGCTTGAGACTCATAGCAACCCTATGTACAACAGCCCTAAACTCTGCTCTGTCCTGTGCCAATCGCACTGTCTCTGACACACCCACCCCGATTACCCCAGTCACTGAATCAATCCACCTCACAGAGGGCCTTCCTCTCCTGCGCTGTCCCTCCACCATCCCAAGCATGATGTCCCTCTCCAAGGATCTGTCCCTCCTTACAACATGTCCAAAGTATGTTAGATGGAGCCTTAGAATCCTTGCCTCCACGGAGATGCCCAATTTAACCCTCTCCAGGATGGATCTGTTTGTTTTCTTAGCAGCCCATGGTACATTCAGTACTCTTCTCCAGCACCACAGCTCAAAGGCATCAATTCTCCTTCTGTCCTCCCTAGTCTTGTCCAAATATCTGATGCATAACAAGTGATTGCAAAGACCATGGCCTGTATCAGATGCACCTTAGTCTCCAGAGAGACACCGTTGCTCTTCAGTACTTTAGACAGGTCCCTGACAGCAGACTTTCCAATCACAATACGTCTTTTAATTTCCTGGCTAAAGGTGCCAAGAGTGTTGATTGTGGAGCAAAGCAAACTAAAGCTGTGAACAATCTCAAGCTCTTCACCATCTATCCTGATCACAATGTCTAATCAACCATTCATTTAAGATTGACCTTCTCATCACCTATTCTACTACAATGTTCATCATCTATCTATTCATGTCCTTTTCCCCTTCCAATAAACACCCTATTTTTATAATAGTCTTATACAGTATTTGTCCTTTTGTGGATGAGTTATCTATATCATTCAGCATAATGTTCTCTAGACTCCATCCATGTGTTGTAGTGTTTCTCAAGATGTCCATTGTTTTTCAATACTGTGTAATACTCTATTGTGTCAATGTACCACAGATTCTCTATCCATCCATTCATTTGTTGATAGGCACTTGGGCAGCTTCCAATGTCTTTGTTATTGTGAATAATGCTGCAATAAACATGGGTGTGCACACATCTGTTCATATCATAACTCTGATTTCTTTAGGATATATATCTAGTAATGATATTTTTGAGTTTTTTGTTTGTTGTGTACCATAGAGTCAGGACTGACCCATAACTGCTGACACTTGGGTGGGCTTTCAGAGGCAGTTAATCTCATGGGAGGAGATTGCCCATCTTTCTTGGGTGGAACAACAGGTGGTCTTGAATTGCATGCCTTTGGGATTGCAGTGCAGCTTCTTGCCACTAGGCCATCAGAATAGTGTGATAGCTGTATCAAATGGTATTTCTATTTTCAATTTTTTTTTTAGGAAAAGACTGCCTTGCATAGTGATTGTACCATTATACATTCCCATTAATAGTGAGTGCTAATTCCTGTCTCTCTACATCCTTGCCATCATTTGTTGCTTGTTGTCCTGTTGAGCTTTGCTATTGTTGAAGTAAGATAATATCTCACTGTAATTTTTTTTTTTTTTGCATCTCTCTAATGGCTAGGGAGATCTGGTGGTCCAGCAGTAAGAAGCTACACTGCAATCCCAAAGGCATGTGATTCAAATCCACTTGTTGCTCTGTGGGAGAAAGCACGGACACTCCCAACCCATATGATTTACTGCTTCTAAAAACCTGCTGGAGGGTCAATTATAGGTCAGATATGACTTGACAGCACACAACAACAATGGCTAGTGTATGGAGCTCTGGTGAGTAGTGATAAATAATTGCACTACCAACCCAAATGTTCATGGTTTGAATCTACCAACTGCTCCTTAGGTGAGAGATGGGCCATTTCTTCTAGTGCAATTACAGCCTCTGAAAACCCACTGGAAAGTAAGTTATGAGTCAGTTACAATTTAGCAGTACTCAAAACCACCAATGGCTAGTGAGGGAGCTCTGATGGCTTAGTTGTAAGGAGTTACACTGCCAATCCAAGAGTGTGTAGTTCAAATCCACCAACTGCTCCATGGGAGAAAGATGTGTTATTTACAGATTCTGAAAATTTACTGGAGGGTCAGCTATGAGTCAGTTCTGACTTGATAATACATAACAACAAGAACAATAGCCTGTGATCTTGTTTATTTCTCCATGTGTTTGTTAGTCATATCTTCTGCCCATTGTGATTGGGTTATTTGCTTTTTCTTGTTGAGGTGCTGGAGTATTCTGTAAGTTCTAGATATGAGTCCCTTATCAGATATGTCATCGCAAAATAATTTCCCCAGTCTGTGGGTTCTCTTTTTACCATATTGAAGAAGTTTTTTTGATGCATACAAGGATTTAGTTTTTAGATAGTCTCATTCATTTCTCTTATTCTCTATTGGTTGTGCATTTTTGCCTATGTTTGAAAACATATTCATGCCACAGATTAATTGCTGTTAAGTGCCACTGAGTCAAGTACTACTCAAAGTGACCTAATGAACAACAGATCTAAACCTTGTCCTATCCTGTGCCACCCTCATCATTTATCACATACTTGAACTCATTGCTACATGATTTCCTCCCTTTCTCACCTTCAGCCCCTCTGCCCCCTACCCATCCCTCTTACGGTATTTATGCACATTTTACTCGTTATCATTCTGTTTTTACAATAATTGTACCAGTATCTTTTAAGTGCACCATACATTTCCTATAGTGATCCTGACAGGTCCAAGGAATAACCTTGATTCTGCTTAATTTGTATTAAAAATCCGTATATTTCATTGCTGTTGTTCAAGTTGATCCTGATTCTTAGCAACTCTACATGTAAGAAAATGAAACACTTTCCAGTCCTATGCTATCTTCACAACCACTGCTAGGTTTGAGTTCACAGTTGCATCCTCTGTGGGCTTTCCCATTTTTACTGATTCTCTGTTTTACCAAGCATGATGTTCTTCTCTAGAGTTTGGCTCTTTCTAATACCATTGGTTCTTCCTAATACCATGTCTACAGTATGTGAGAAATCTCACCATTTTCCCTTCTCAGGAACACTCTGACTGTACTTCTCCCAAGACACTTTTGCTCCTTCTGGCAGTCACTGGTATCATTTTCCAGCACTCATTCAAATATATAAATCCCTCCTCAATCTTCCTTATTCTTTGATATTATTCAATTCATGAATATGAGGAGAGTGGCAATTCTATGCTCTGGGTCAGATGCACCCATAGTTCCCAAAATGACATTTTTGCCTTTTGCAGCAGAGTGGCCCAGTGCAATGGTTTGATTTCTTGGACGCTCCTTCCAATTCCACTGAATGTGGATCTCAGGAAGACAAAATCCTTGACAATTTGATATTCCTTATATTTCATACTGGTTTTCTTTATTACTGATGTAAAATCCACAATCAGTAGGTACTCCAAAGTTCTTTTCCCTTGCAACAGGCAAGGTTGTGTCATCTTCATATTGTAGACTGTTGATGAGTCTTCTTCCAATCTCAGTACCAAATTCTCCATAAATATCATATGTAATATTCTAAGATCATTTCCTCAATTTACAGATGGAATTGTTGTTATGTGCCATATAGTCATCTGTGACTCATAGCGACCCTATGTACAACAGCTCTGAAACCGTGGCATACACCCTTCTCAATTTTGAACTATGCAGTGTTTCCTTGCTCTGTTCTGATGACTGCTTCCTGGTCCAAATATAGGCTTCACATAAGCATAATCAATTATCCAGGATTTCCATTATTCTCAGAGTCAGCCACAGTTTTGTTACAACTTTAAGTGTGAAATCTTTCTTATTTCAGCTTGAGAAATGCCAAGTATGTTCTTTAGTATTTTACTATTCTATTAACACTATTACAGGTAATACTGCTGACATTTCAAACACTGGTGGCATAATTTCTGGTATCACAGCAACCTACAAATTATTCCAGTATAGCACTGACAGACACATGCCGTACATATACAAGAAAATGATAAACAAGCAAGCATATACACTCCTAAGCTATAAAATAAGTAGCAACATGCAAACTTCTCCTACAGTACAATAAACTGATAGACAGGTGTTGTACCTCTAACTGCAAACCACAGAAACAATCACACCTATGAATATCATGGCACAGGACAGTCCTCTCTGGCCTTGGCATCTGCTATGGTGGGATAGGGCTCAGGGTAATTCTTGGAGGGCTTCCAGCACAGGTTCTGGCCACGTGATATGTCTACATTGTTCTTAGGTGCTGTTGAGTTGAGTTTGGCTCATAGCAACCCTATAAACAGCTGACCTAATCCCTGCCCTATTCTGTGCCATCCTCATCTTCTCTGACACTTGAGTCCATTGTTTCAGCCACAGTGTCAATCCATCTCCGTGAGGGTCTTCTCTCCTTCACTCACACTTTGCCTTTCTAAGCATAATGTACCTTTCCAAGGATTAGCCTCACCTAGCCACATGTACAAAGTATGAGAGATAAAACTTGCATCAAAGGAGCAATCTTTTGTTAGATGCCATCAAGTCAACTACAACTCATAACAATCCTATGAACAACAGAGTTGAACTCTGCCCTATCCAGTGCCATCCTCCTCATCTGACACACTTGAGCCTATTGTTGCAATAACTGTATCAACCATCTTGTTGGGGTTCTTTCTCTCATTCAGTGACTTTCCATCTTTCAAAAAAATATGTCCCTTCCCAAGAAATAGCCTTCTCTACATGTTCTAACTACATGTCCAAAATATGAAAGACAAAGCTTCACCATCTTATTCACATATTATGTGCTATGGACCTCAGGGATGATGGAAACACATTAGTAGTAATAGAGCACACTGTTGTTCTAAGTTGTCACTAAGTGTGTTTTGACTCATGATAACCTTATGTACAGCAGAAGGTAACATTGTTATGTCTTATGCATCTTCATGCAGTATCCCTAGTCCATTATTTGTAGCTATTATGTCAGCCAATCTCATTGAGGATATCTGTATTCTCTGACCCTCTTTTATCAAACATGATATCCTTTTTTAGTTAGTGGTCTTCCTTGAAGAAGTGAAAAAATTGCTAAATTTATATTCATATCATATTTAATATGCATTGATAATTTAATATTAAAATAAGATCTTAAGGATAGGTGGTACAGTAAGAAGAACATGTCCAAGAGTTAAGAGTTAAGTCTTCTTTTTGCTCTGCCCATAACTTCTTTTCTGTATTTTCTATTATCGCCAACCTAAGGCAATAATAGAGCTCTAATAATAGGCAATAATAGAATCCTAGAGCTCTTCAGAAGTCAAGACTTCGTGGCTTGTCATACTCTTTCTGGTTTCAATATTTGAATGATTCAAAACACCTGTTATTTAACCACAAAGTCCTAAGATTCAGCATAGAAGCAAGTATTGACATTTTCAGTAGGAACATTTGTATTTTATACTCTGTTAACAAGGTAATACCATCAATTCACTATTTCAAGTACACATGCTAATGAAGATCTTAGTATATTTAATTAACACATTACGTTTAAGAAGTCTATGTTTTCACATCTATGAATAAAAAATATAGCCAGAAATGCAAAACCAGGAGAGGATAACAATGATGAATGGGGCCTTCTAAAGATTAAGTCCCTGTATGCAGAAGTGCAGGCCGGGTTTAGAAGTGCCATGGTACTAGGGATATTGTAGCTAATGTCAGATGGATCTTGGCTAAAAGCAGGGATTACCAGAGGAATGTCTGTGTTTCACTGACTGTGCAAAAGCATTTGACTGTGTGGATCACAACAAAGTGTGGCTAATTCTTAGAAGAATGGGAATCCCAGAACAATTGATCATGCTAATGCGAAACCTATACTTGGACCAGGAGGCAGTCGTCAGAACAGAACAAGGAAATACTGCATGGTTCAAAATTGAGAAGGGTGTAAGCCAGGAATGTGTCCTATCTCCACACCTTTTAAATCTGTTTGCAGAACAGATTATCTGGGAGGCTGGGCTCCATGAGGAGGAATGTGGCATCACATTTGGAGGAAGACTTTAAAACAATCTTCATTATGCAGATAATACAACCCGGTTTAGGAGGACCTGAAGCACTTGCTGCAGAAGGTCAAGGACTGCAGCCTTCAATATAAATTGAAGCTCAATATCAGGAAAACAAAGATTTTCACCACTGGGATGATTGGAAGCATTGTGATGGATGGTGAAGAGATCAAGATTGTAAACAGTGTTAGTTTGCTTGGCTCCACCATCAACACTCTTGGCATCAGTGGCCAGGAAATTAAAAGATGAATTGCATTGAGAAAGTCTTGTTGAAAGCATTTCCAAAGTGCTGAAGAGCAATGATGTCAGTCTGGAGACTAAGGTGCACCTGACACAGGCCATGGTCTTAGAAATAATTTGCTATGCATCGTAAAGCTGGACAATGACTAGAGGTGATACAAGGAAAATTGATGCCTTTGAGCGGTGCTGTTGGAGAAGAGTTTTTAATATACCATGGACTGCTCAGAGAACAAACAGGTTCGTCCTGGAGACGGTGACACCAGGCAGCTCCTTGGAAGCAAGGATTCTGAGGCTTCGTCTGACATACTTTGGACATGTTACAAGGAGGGACAAGTCCTTCAGAGGAACATCATGCTTGGGAGGCTGGAGGAACAGCACAAGAGAGAAAGACCCTCAATAAGATGGATTGATTGGGGCAATGGGAATAGGTGTGTTGGAGACATTGAGGTTGGCACAGGATACAGTATAGAGCTGTTGTACATAGGGTCCCTATGAGTCACAGGTGACTGGATGGCACATAACAACAACAACAACATGCATAAAAACCTTTTACAGTATGGTGAAAAGAAAGCCTACTGACTGGGGGGGGGGGAGGGGGAAAGCAAAATATCATCCCAGACAAGAGTCACATAACAAAAGATTACCAAATACTACAGGGCCTCCATGAAGGGGGAAAAAAAAAGAACTAACAACCCAGTTAAAATATGAGCAAAAGACACAGAAAGACTTTTCACAGAGGAAGGCATGCAGATGGCCTACAGACATGTGAAGAAAGGCTCCAAATTACTGGCAATAAAAGAGATACAAATACATTGTGTTTCACATATTGTATTTGTATCTCTTTTATTGCCAGTAATTTGGAGCATTTGTATGCAAACCAATATAAAACTTAAAAATAAATTATAATTTTTAAAAAAAGAGATACAAATAAAAACCACAATGAAATACCATCTCATTCCAGTAGCAGAGGTGATGTTTAACAGGGCAGCAAGCAATATATTTTGGAGAGGATGTAGAGAGATTGGAACTCTTATACACTGTTGGTGGGATTGTAAAATGGTATAACCACTCTGGAAGGCAGTTTGGTGTTCCCTCAAAAAGCTGAGCATAGACATTCCATATGACCTAGCTATTCCACTCCTAGGGATATAATCCAAGGAAATTAGAACTGAGACACCAATGTTCATAGCAGTGTTATTCACAATACAAAAAAAAAAAAAAAAGGAAACAGCCAAAATGTCCATCAACAAATGAATGGATTGATAAATTGTGGCACCTTCACATGGTGAAATATACTATAGAGCACTAAGAAGCTATGATTTATAAAAATACATTATAAGATGGGAGAGGCTGTAGAGCATTAGGTTGAATGAAATAACCCAATCTCATAAAGACAAACACAGCCTAAGACTATTATTATAAAAATAGAAGGATTACTAGTAACATGTGTATAAAAGTCCTAAAGGGCAAAGGGAGGGAGGAGGGTGATAGGATGTGGAAGGGGGGTGCGGAATAAACACAAGGTTGCAGAGTTTAGTGGGCAGAGGGGTGTGTTTGAAGGAATTAGCAAAGATCCAGTGGGGACCTGAAAAGGTAGGGTAATGGTGGATCAATGGTCATTAATTTTATAAAACACAATGTATAGAAATGATCATATAAACTACATTGTGAATAGAGAAATGTGTGATACATAAAGCATATAAACTAAATGTTTATATAAACTATATAAATACAATGCATACAAATTTTGTATCAACCTCAAAGTCGTTGTTAAATGCTGTTGAGTCGTAAACTCATAGCGACCCTATGAATGAAAGACCTAAACACTTGTCTAACTTTTGTCGTTTCTCCATGCTCATAGATTTTCTGGAGGCAAGCCATTTCGGAAGTGGATATCACTCCTGCTTCCAAGTTTGTTTTAATAGGGAAGCTCCACACTGTCCACCATGGGTAATCATTATTGCATTTAGCACATCAGTGTCACAGTGTTTAGCATCACAGCAACCACAAGTTACCTACATACAACAAATGGACAGACCAGAGCTAGACCACTTATAAGGATGTTTGGCCAAAAACAATTAAAACCAGGCCTGAGTGCCACAGATTAAAATTATCCGTCTTTGGCTTGGTAGCATAACTTTCTAACCACTAGGCCAACAGAGCTCTCTCTACATTGCTGTTGTATAAAAGGCAATAGAAAATTTTAAAAAATGTTTAAAATAGAATATTGTTTTTATTCTTTTCTAACAACAACAACAACATCGTAAATTATTCTCCACAGATTAAGGTGGTCATGCCAGGAAACTAGTTCATGTATAGCTGAATATATATGAACAACTGAGTTAAACATTTTCTTTTTTATTTTTGTAAAAAGTTTAACTGAATTGTGTATTGAAAACTGGATTTGTCTACTGCTGGAGGCATATATCATACGTTGGCTAGAGCAAAAAGTGAGGTATCCATTTGCCCACAGGTTATTTACCAAGTTTTTAATGGACAGGGGACTGGAAACACATTGTTCCTAGGAGCTTTCTACAAGGCAACAACATCAATTTTAATCCAGAACAATCTGTGGTATTGATTAGCTTTTGGGATCTGTTTCACCACTACTAATTTTCCTCATCTTTATTTAAAAACTCACTGAAAGATATTTAAGGGCAACTTTGGAACACCTGAAGTAAATCCTCTTAACAAATTCTTCCCAACTTGATTACATTCTCTGCTTATAAACCACCACAAATGAGAAAAAAGTCCAGATATTCAGTTTCTCCCCCTAAAACAGTATGTCAAATGGCACTTAGTCAACACTCAATTATCCTTGAGTAAGTTACCAAATTTGTGTTTTCATTATCTGTAAAATGGGGACAGGGAGTTTTTCTTTTGCTTTTCAAGGAGAGGAGCAAATGGGGGGGGAGGGGTTTGTGCGGGGATAAGGGTGCAACAATGAATGAATGGAATCCCCAAATCTCTGTAGATGTTCATTGAAATGAAAAATAAACAACTTAAATTTAAAAAAAAAAAAGTGACCTGGACGGGGTGAGTAGGGAGTAAGTGTAACAATGAATGAACGAATGAATGAAAATCCAACTTTTCTGTAAAATTTTGTTAAAAATAACAATAAAAAAAGAAAATAAAAAAAAAAGAACATCTACTACATAAGGTTGTTACAAGAATTCCAAGGCAGGCACATATGCATGTAATGCACTTATTGCAATGCTTAGTATATAAATAGTACTACTCAATGGTATGAATTCACCAGCCATTCTGTGTGAGAAAGATAGATAATCTCTCCTGTGTGATTTACAACCTCTGAAAATGCACTGGAGGGAGGGTAAATATGAATTAGTTTTAACATGAAAGCTAAGAAATTGAGATTTTTAAAAAATTCATTATTATAATTGTTGTTGTATGTCACTGAGTTGGAACTGACTCAGTGGACCCTCTAGCAGATTTTTAGAAGTAAATGACAAGGGAAGAGATTGCCTATCCTTCTGTGGAATAACTTGTGGATTTGAACCACGTGCCTTTGGCATTGCAATGGAGTTTCTTACCACTAGGCCACCAGAATAGAGTATTACTTTCTATAAGGTGTATCAACTCATCTTTATGATTTTATTTTCATCTATGTTTCCATCTAAACCATCTGTTATAAAAATGGCTAATTATCACTCACACTCATTGTATGAGTGACTGGTTACCAGTAACCCTAAAAAAAAACTGTCTTTAACTATAAAATATAAAAAAATTATTACTTATTATTAGTCTTGTTCTGAGGAACACATTGTTCTGAGGAACAATATGCATCCAGTCTCCTGCCCATTAAAAAACTTAGTAAAGGCCTGACAGTGAGCAGGACAGTGGGAATTTGAGTGAGGCAGCAGATCCAGTTCTTGAAGGAAAAAACAAGGCTTCCTTGTTTTCCATTCAGATACTTTGTGGTGATCACTGCTGTTTGGCTGGACCACGTGGGATTCCTTGAGCTCAAGCAGAAGGGAGCAGGACAGCTGGAGTTCAAGTGAGGTGGCACACCAGTTCTCGAAGGGAACACCAAGACTTCCTGGTTTTCCATTCAGGCACTATTGTGGGGACCACCGTTTGGCTGGACCATGTAGGACCCCATAAGCTCAAGCAGAAGCAAGAACAGCTGGAGCTCAAGTGAGGCAGCAGACCCTGTTCCTGAAGGGAAAACCAAGGCTTCCTGGTTTTTCATTCAGGTACGTTGTGGGGATCACTGCTATTTGATCCTTGGCCCTGTGGGCAACCAGTCAATAAGAAAACATAACAATACAGGCCCTTTACAAAACATTGCCATACTCTTGGTCACTAGATATAACAACTTAAAGTCTACTAAGAAAAGACTCATATATGTCAAGAAAGCAGCAGTCTGCCTCAATTATCATGAAAAAACAAAATAACCCATCTCCTTAAAAAGCAGACCCAGTGAATACCCCACATAAAGAGAACCAGAAGAAACATAATTATGTGGAGTTATTTGAAAATCTACAGAAGAATATGTAAATGATGGAAGAAGTAATTAAGAAAGCAAAAACCCAAAAAACAACAGTCCAGAAGAAATATATTGATGAGGAGCAACTTGAACAGCTATGGAAGAAAATGCAAAAGATGGAAGAAAGAATTGATAGAGTAGATAAAGAGGTACAAGAACATGAAAAATTATCACAAGACAAAGAGGATACAAATGGCATAGTGATAGAAATAACAGAAAAGTGTAAAAATAAAATCCAGAATATTAAGACCAAATTGGCAGAAGTGTCCAACATGCGAGTAGAACAAAAAAGTAGAACTGAAGAGATGGAGCAGAGAGTCAGTGAGTTTGAATACAAGAGACTCACTGAAAACATACTTGAAGTAAAATCAGAAATGAGACATAAAGAAAATGAAGATAATATTAGAAGCATGTGAGATGACATCAAATGGAATAACATGCATATGACTGGGATTCCAGAACAGGGGAGTGACAAGGAAATAAATGAGAAAATTGTAGAAGTACTAGAAGACGAGGAAATCCACATTCAAAAAGCACAGCAAACGTCAAATAGACTAGATCCAAAAAGAAAAACATCAAGATATATCCTAGTCAAATTCTCCAAATTAAAAGATAAGGATAGAATTCTAAAAGCAGCACGAGAAAAACAGAGTCGCCTAAAAAGAGGAAACAATTAGATTAAGTTCTGATTTCTCAGCAGAAACCATGCGATATAAAAGACAATGGGAAGGCATATACAGAAAGTTGAAAGAAAACAATTGCCAGCCAAGGATCCTGTACCCAGCAAAGCTCTCCGTCTAATATGAGGGAGAAATTAGATCCTTTGCAGAAAAGAAGGAACTTAAGGAATTTGTGAGAACAAGACCATAACTACAAGAAAGTTTAAGTGAAGTCCTTCACATGGAGATGCCAAAGGAAAGTGCATGGACCAAAATAACCAGAAACAACAGAAAAAGAAACACAGCAAAATGGCAAAAGTAAAATCTGGCCTGACAATAATCACACTTAATGTGAATAGGCTAAATGCACTAATTAAGAGGAAAAAAGAGTAGCAGAATGGATTGAAAAAACAGAGCCCACCAATATGTTGCCTACAAGAGACACATCTAAAAAAAGTAGAAAAAGAGAGACCCAAAATTAAAGTCTGGGAAAAAATTTACCAAGGAAATGGCAAACTCAAAAAAGCAAGAGTGGCAATATTAATCTCTGATACAATAGATTTCAGAATGAAAACCACCATAAAAGATAAGGGAGGGCACCACACACTGATTAAAGCCACAATAAATCAAGAAGACATAACCTTGGTCACGGTTTACGCACCAAATGATAGACCTACAAAATACATAAAACAGATAAAAGAATTGAAGAAAGAAATACACAACATCACAATAGTGGTAGGGGATTACAACACACCATTATAACCAAAGCATAGGTTAACCCCAAAGAAACTTAGCAAAGATGCAGAAGACCTGAACTACACAATCTGTCAACTTGACCTAGTGGATGTATTCCGGGAACTGCACCCAAATAAAACTCAATTCAATTTCTTCTCAAGTGCACATGGTACAGTCTCCAGAAAGGAAGCCTCAACAAATTTGAAAAATATTGAAATAATACAAAGTATCTTCTCAGATCACAATGCAATAAAATTAGAAATTAATCACAAGAGCATAAAGCTTACAAAATCATCCATGTGGAAGCTAAAAACTCTCTGCTAGAACACTATTGGGTTATAAAAAAAATAAACAATGAAATTTAAAAGTTCCTTGAAACAAATGAAATTGAAAATACAACATACCAAACCCTCTGGAATACAGGTCAGGCAGTCCTCAGGGAGAATTTCATAGCAATAGGCAGACACATAAAAAAGGAAGAAAAGAAAAATCAATGATCTAACACAACATCTTCATAATCTAGGAAAAAAACCCCAGTCTAATCCTACAGCCTCTAAAAGAAAAGAAATTATCAGGACAAGAGCTGAAATCAATGAGAGAAAACAGAAAAAAACAATTGAAATCATCAATAAGACCAGGAGCTGTGTTTTCAAAAGAGTCAATAAAATTGACAATCCACTGGAACACTTAACAAAGAGAGAGAGAGAGAGAGAGAGAGAGAGAGAGAGAGAGAGAGAGAGAGAGAGAGAGAGAGAAGACACAAATAGTTCAATTAAGAAATGATAGAGGTGACATGACAACAGAACCACAGTAAATTAAATCTATAATATCAGAATACTAAGAAAAGCTATACTCTGATAAATTTGAAAACCTAGTGGAAATGCACAAATTCCTTGAAACTCATGCCCTACCCAGACTGGAAAGGACAGATATAAAACACTTGAACAGACCCATCACAAAAGAAGAAATTGAAAAGGTTATAAAAAGACTTCCCATAAGAAAACTGCTGGACCAGATGGCTTCACAGCTGAATTCTACCAAACATTCAGAAAGGATCTATCATCAATTCTACTTAAACTATTTTTTTAAAAATTGAAAAAGAAGGAAAACTCCCAGAGTCATTCTATAACGCAAGCATAACCTTAACCCGGCAAAAAGATATTACCAAGAAAGAAAACTACAGAATATTAAGACCAAATTGGCAGAAGTGTCCAACATGCTAGTAGAACAAAAAAGTAGAACTGAAGAGATGAATATAGATGCAAAAATCATTAACAAAATTCTAGCCAATAGAATCCAAAAGCATATAAAAAATATTCACCATGACCAAGTGGGAATTCATTCATCAATAATTTGCACTATGCAGATGACATAACCCTGCTTGCTGAAACTAAGGAGGACTTGAAACGCTTGCTGCAGATTGAGGCTCAATATCAAGAAAACAAAATCTCACCACTGGACCATTTGGCAACATCATGATAGATGGTGACGGGATTGAGATTGTTCACAGTTTTAGTTTGCTTGACTCCACAATCAACACTCATGGCACCAGCAGCCAGGAAATTAAAAGATGTGTTGCAATGGGAAAGTCTGCTGTTAGAGACCTCTCCAAAGTATTGAAGAGCAATGGTATAACTCTGGAAACAAAGGTGTGCCTGATATAGGCCATGGTCTTTGCAAGAACTTGCTGTGTGTGCTGGACAATAACTAGGGATAATAGAAGGAGAATTGATGCCTCTGAGCTGTGGTTTTGGTCGCTATGAGTCGCAGGCGACTTGATGGCACATAACAACAACAACAACAACAGCTAATAAAATGAACAGGTTTGTCCTGGAGAGGGTAAAGCTGGGCTGCTTCTTGGAGGCAAGGATTCTGAAGCTTTGACATACTTTGGATATGTTGCAAGGAGGGACCAGTCCTTGGAAAGGGATATCACGCTTTGGAGGGTCAAGGGACAGTGCAGGAGAGGAACACCCTCTATGAGGTGGATTGATTCAGTGACTGGGGTAATAGGGGTAGGTGTGTCGGAGACAGTGAGATTGTCACAGGAGAGACAGAGCAGGGTTTAGGGCTGTTGTACATAGGGTCGCTATTAGTCATAGGTGACTTAACAGCCCATAACAACAACACGCAAGGATTATTCAACATAAGAAAAACAATAAATCTAATTCACCATATTAACAAAATAAATAACAAGAACCATATGATCTTAGCAATTGATGCAGAAAATTCATTTGAAAAAATCCAACATGCCTTCCTGATTAAGATACTCAGTAAAATTGGAATAGAAGGGAATTTTCTCAACATGGTGAAAAATACATACGCAAAACCAAGAGCTGATATAATTCTTAATGGATAAAAACTAAAAACATTTTCCTTCAAACAGGCACCAGACAAGAAAGTCCACTGTCACTACTTTTATTCAATATTTTACTGGAAGTGCTTGCTAAAATAATACTACAAAAGAAGGAAATAAAAGGAATCCAGGTCAGCAAAGAGATGATTAAAATTATCTATCTATCTATCTATCTATCTATCTATCTATCTATCTATCTATCTATCTATCTATCTATCATCTATCTATCTATTGCATACCATATATATGATATGGGAGTGTAGAAAACCTAAAACTCTCAACAAAATAACTGTTAGAGCTAGTAGGACAATTTAATAGAGTGGCAGGATGAGACCAATATCCAAAAATCAGAAGTATTTCTGTACAGTAAAAAGAGAACTCAGAGAATGAAACCAAGAAAGCAATACCATTTACAATAGCCAACCACAAATTGAGATAATTGAGTGAACCCAACTAGAGATACAAAAGACCTATACAAATAAAACAACAGAACATTTCTGCAAGACACAATAAAAAACCTAAAGAAATGGAAAAATGTGCTCTGTTCATGGATAGGAAGACTAAATATTGTGAAAATGACAATCCTACCAAAAACAATCTACATATTCAATGCAATCCCAACATAGATACCAAATCCATTTTCCAAGGAGATTGAAAGGGAAATTGTCAAGTTTATTTGGAGAGGAAAGAGAGCCAGAAAAAGGAAAACACTTCTGAGAAGCAGAAATGAAGTGGGAGGTATAGCGCTCCCTGACCTCAAAGCCTACTAAACCACGGTAGTAACCAAAACAGCATGGTATTGGTACAATGACAGACACATAGATCAGTGGAACAGAATTGAGAACCCAGAAATAGACCAGCTATCTATGGTCAACCGATATTTGACAAGGAAATAAAACCTATCAAATGGGGAAATGACAGCCTCTTCAACAAGTGGTGCTGGCAAAACTGGACAGCTACCTGCAGAAAGCTGAAACAGGACCCACATTTCACACCATACACAAAAATCACCTCCAGGTGGATAAGAGACTTGGGAGTAAAGGCCAAACCCATAAAGTTCATAAGAAACAAACTGGGATCTAGCTTAGAAGTCCTAGTCTACGGTATATAGAGACTGTCAAATACAGCCAGAAATATACACTCTGAAGAGGATAAAATTGATGAGTGTGACCTTCTAAAGATTAAATCCCTGTGTGCATCAAAAACTTTTTCCTATAGGGTGAAAAGAAAATTTACTGACTGGGAACAAACACTTGAAAATACCATCTCAGACAAGAGTCTCATAATAACGAAAGTTTATAGAATACTTTTGCACCTCCACAAGAAAAAGTCTGATAACTCAATTACAAAATGGGCAAAAGACATGGAAAGAATTTTCACAGAGGAAGATAATAGAATGGCAAACGGACACATGAAGAAATGCTCAAAATCACTGGCAATAAGAGAACTGCAACTCAAAACCACATTGAGGTACCATCTCACTCCAGTAGCAGTAGAAAAGTGTAACAGGATAGCAAGTAATAAATGTTGGCGAGGATGTGGAGAGATAGGAACTCTTTTACATTGTTGGTGGGATTGTACAATGGTACAACCACTCTAGAAAGCTGTTTGGCACTTCCTCAAAAGGCTAAACATAGAAATTCCATATGACTCAGCTATTACATTGCTTGGAATATATCCCAAGAAAATGAGAACTGAGGCTCAAACAGAAACTTGTACACCAATGTTTATAGCAGCATTATTCACCATCGCAAGAACATGGAAACAGCCCAAATATCCAACCACAAAAGAATGGATTGAGAAGTTGTAATACATTACTATAATGGAATAGTATGCAGCATGCAGGAACAATGATTTTGTAAATTACTCCCTAACTTGGGAGGAACTGAAGAACATTATGCTGAGTGACCTAACTCAGTCCTACAAGGTCAAATTCTGTATAAAACCATTATTATAGAACGAGTATGAGGATCCAAGGCTGTGGGGGAGGGAGGGTGGAAATAGAGGGGTGAGGATGAGGGGAGTAGGCTATTAATCATAGGGTTGCACAATTCTATGGGTGGAAGGGTGAAGGAAATAGGAAGGATCTTTTGTGAATAACAATGTATTCAAACTTTGTAAATGAAATAGAGTAATATAAAAAAATTTTAAAAACGATAACTTAGTAAATAACCTGTGAGCAATAGACTTATTAGTAGCTATGAATCATCCCCAAAAAAGGGGACCCAATAAAATGTGGAAATTTTAACAATATAACTAATATCACATGAAAGTAAAATATTGCTCAAGATCATCTGAAAATCTGTTCCATTGACAGATAACTGCCAGAAGTTCAAGCAGGATTTAGAAGAGGCTGTGACACCAGGGCTATCATTGCTGATTCCAGATGGATCCTGGGTGAAAGTAAAGAATACCAGAAGAATGCCTATCTGTGTTATATTGACAATGCAAACACATTTGACTGTGTGGATTATAACAAACTATGGTAACAGTTTTTTGTCTAACATTCTTCTACGTGGTATAGCACTGTTCTGTTCATTGCTGTACAGAGGTAACTTGTGGTTGCTGTGATGCTAAACACTTTGACACTGAAGGACCAAATGCAATAATGGTTACTCATGGTGGACAGTGTTTGGTGGAGTTCCCTGATTAAAACAAGCTTGGAAGCAAGAGTGGCGTCCACTTCCAAAATGGCCTGCCTCTGCAAACTCTATGAACAGTGCTCAGGTATTTGATTCATAGGGTCACTGTGAGTCTTCTACAACTCAAGGGCATCTAACAACAAGCAACATTGTAAGACTGATAAGAATGCGTATCTGATAACACTTAATTATATGAAATCTATACATAGACCAAGTCCCTATTGTTTGAATGGAGCAAAGGAACACTAACGGCATGGTTTTAAATTAGGAAAGATGTGACTCAAGGCTATATCCTTTCTCCATATCTATTCAATCTGTATATTTTTTAAAAAAAATTTAGGTTGTTTATTTTTCATTTCAATGAACATCTACAGAGATTTTGGGATTCTATTCATTCATTGTTGCACCCTTCTCCCCGCACAACCCCCTCCCCCCTCCCCCCCATTTGCTCCTCTCCTTGGAAAGCAAAAGAAAAACTCCCTCAT
>NW_006399833.1:5474430-5477318 GCF_000299155.1 Elephantulus edwardii
ATAAGAGTCTTCCCAGTATTCTGAAAAATTTACAACCAGGAGAAGATAAAATAGATGAATGGGACCTTCTAAGAATCAAATCCCTATGCGCATCCAGAAACTTCTCTAACAGGGTAAAAAGGGAAGTCAATCTGTATATTTTAAATCAATCAAGAAGCTGGACTCTGTGAAGAAGAATTAGAGTGCCTTTACCTACAGATCTATTGATGTTGTTGATGATGATTGCCTTCAATTTGAGCATGATTCATAGCGACCTTATGAACAAAAGGCTTGAAGTGTTTCTATAACTATCAACATTTATCAAAGTTCAAAGAGTTTCCAGAGGCATGTTGTTTAGGAAATGGATGCCACTCCTGCTTCCAAACCCATCTTAAACTCGGAAGTCCACCAAACACTGTCCACCGTAGGTAACCGTTATGGCATTTGACACCCCAGTGGCACAAGGTTCAGCATCACAGCAAGCCCAAAGTTACCTCAGTACAGCATATTGACAGAAAAGTGCTGTACCACTAAGAAGAATGTTTCCTCTAAAATATAATAACTGACTTTAAAGACAAAGGCTTTCCTCGAGGTCTCGTTGACTCTAAAAATGAGGCTTAAATAAAACAAGCAAAAAGCAAACAAGCAACCCAACCAATATAGTAGTTTATTGTTATGTGCCATTGAGTCACCTGCGATGTACAGTGACCCTATGTACAGCAGCTCTGAACCCTTCCCTGTCCTGAGTGAGTCTCACTAATTCTGACACACCAACCCCCATTGCCCCAGATCCTGTATCATTTCCATTCCTGCGCTGTCCTTCCACCCTTCCGAGCATGATGCCTTTCTCCAATGACCAGTATCTCCTGACCATATTCCCAAAGGTAGTGAGGTGGATCTTCAAAATCCTCGCCTCCAAGGAGAGACTTGGTTTCACCCTCTCCAAGACAGACCAATTTGTTTTCTTGGCAGTCCACGGTACGTTCAAAGCTCTTTTCCAGAACCACAACTCGAAAGCATCTATTCTTCTGTCAACCTTAGTCATTGTCAGCTCTCTGAAGCATAACAAGTAATTGAGAAGACCATGGCCTAGATTAGGTGCACCTTTGTATCTAGACTAACATCCTTGCTTTCCAGCACTCTGGAGAGGTCCATGACAGCAGAATTTTCCAGAGCAATTCATCTTTTGATTTCCTGAGTGCTCATTGTGTAGATAGATTGTGGATCTGAACAAGCTATAGTTGCTAACAACCTCAATCCCTTCTCCATCTATCATGGTGCTGTCAGTTGGCCCAGTGGTGAGATTCTTTGTTTTCTGGATGTTGAACATCAATTCATATTGAAGACTACAGTCCTTGATCTTCACAGCAAGCACTTCAGGTCCTTCTCAGATTCAGCAAGCAAGGCTGTGTCATTTGCATATCATAGGTTGTTAATGAATCTTCCTTAAATTTTGATGCCACACTCCTCCTCATAAAGCCCTGCTTCCCGAATGATCTGTTCTACATATTGTTTTAAAAGGTATGGGTACAGGATGCATCACTGACACACTCCTTTCCTGATTTTGAACCATGAATTGTTTCCTTGCTCTGTTCTGAGGACTGCTTCTTGGTCCAAGTATAGGTTTCTTATAAACAAGATCAAGAGTTCTGGGATTCCCATTTTCCTCAAGGTTAGCCACAATTTGTTGTGATCCATAAGGTCGAATGCTTTTGCATAGTCAATGAAACACAGATAGACATTCTTCTGGTACTCTCTGCTTTCTGTCAAGATCCATCTGAAATTGGCGATAATATCTCTAGTGCCATGACCTTTTCTAAACTCAGCTTGTATTTCTAGTAGTTCCCTGTCCATGTTCTGTTCCAGTCTTTTCTGGATAATCTTCAGCAGGATTTTGCTAGTGTGTGATATTAGTGATATTGTTCAATAATTTCCACATTCTGTTGAGTCACCTTTTATTTGAATGGGAATAAATATGGATCCCTTCCAGTCAGTTGCCCAAGTAGTTGCCCTCCAGATTTCTTGGCACAACTTGGCGAGCACATCCAGGGCAGCATCTGTTTGCTGAAATATGTCAATTGATATTCCAACATTACCTGGGGCTTTATTTTTTGCCAAGTCCTTCAGAGGAGCCTGAACTTCCTCCTTCATTACCATTGCCTCTTGATCATATGCTGTTTCTTAAAATTATTCTGTGTCAACCAATTCTTTTTGGTACAATGACTCTATACTCCTTCCATCTTCTTTTAATTCTTCTTGATCAGATTTATTATTAAATTATAATTTATTACTTATTATTTAAATTACTCATTTGCAAGTTCACATTGAAGCTGAAGAAGATTAAAGCAAGTTCATAATAATGTAATTCAACCTTAAGTCTGTCTCAACTAAATTTAAAAATCAGAATTGAAGAAAGACTCATAAACAACCTGTCTTGCGCAGATAACAGAACCTTGCTTGTTGAAAGAGAGGAGGACTTGACAAATTTGCTGCTGAATATCAAAGACAATAGCTTTCAATATGGATTGTATCTCAACATCAAGAAGATAAACTTCCTCACCACTGGATAAATAAGCAATATTATGGCAGATGGCAAAATATTAATATTTTCAATAATTTTATCTTACTTAGATTCACAACCAACATCCTTGATACCAATAGTCAGAAAATCAGGAGATACATTGTATTGGGTAAGTCTGATGTCAAGGAATAAGTTACTGAGCAGCAATCATGTCAGTTTGAAGACTAAGGTGTGCCTGGTTCACACCATGATCTTTTCCATCACTTTTTATGAATAATAAAAATGAAAGAAGAAAAATCGATACTTTTGAGTTATGTTGTTTGAGAAGAGTACTGAAGGTCCCATGGGCTGCCAAAAGAACAAACAGATATGTCTTAGAGATGGTGCA
>NW_006399833.1:5478678-5483662 GCF_000299155.1 Elephantulus edwardii
AACAACAACAACAACACAACATACCTTTAGGCTTGATTTGGCTCCACTTGCTGCATAAGGTCAAAGACCACAGCTTTCAATATGGATTGAAGCTCAAGATCAAGAAAACAAAGATTCTCACCACTGGGCCCATTGGCATAAACAACAATGGATGGTGAAGAGACTGATATTGTCAGTAGTTTCTGTATGCTTGGCTCTTCAATCAAGACTCTTGGTAGCCACAGCCAAGAAATTAAAAGATAAATTGCATTGGGAAAGTCTGCTCTCAGAGACCTCTCCAACGTACTGAAGAGCAGTGATGTCAATCTGGAGACTAAGATATGCGTGATACAGGCCATGGTCTTTGCAAATACTTGCAATGCATCAGAGAGCTGGAAAATGACTAGGGATGATAGAAGGAGAGCTGATGCCTTTGGGGTGTGGTGCTGGAGAAGAGTAGAATATACCATGGATAGCTAGGAGAACAAGCAGGTTCATCCTGGTGAGGCCAGCCTGCTCCTTGGAGGCAAGGACTTTGAAGCCTCATCTGACATACTTTGGACATGTTGCAAGATGTCCTTGGAGAGGGACAACATGCTTGGGAGCGTGGAGGAGATGAAGACCCTTGATGAGGTGGATTGATTCAGTGACTGGTGTAAAGAGGATAGGTGTGTTGGAGACAATAAGGTTGGCATGGGATAGAGCAGGGTTTAGGGTTGTTGTACATAGCGTCACTATGAGTCACAGGTGACTTGACGGCACATAACAACAACAACAACACACAGTTTGTGTGTCTGTTGGCAGTTACTTAACCTTTTTGTACTTAAGTTTTCAAAGCTTTGATGTGGGAATAATAGAGCCCAAAGCACAAGGCTAATAAAGGTATTAAAAATATGCATATAATAATATACATGCTACTATATTACACAAATTAATAGGTTAACAAAGCAATTAAAAGTGTTCCTGACTCACAGGTAGCATTTAGTAAATGTTAATCATTATCATATTTATGTCAAAAGTTATTGTAGTAAGAGTATCACTAACAACATTGTTATTAATGCCAACAACATTAACATATGACATAACATATAATCATGCTACTGATAATATGATTATTAATAATAAATTACATTTTGTATTACCTACTCATTTTTTCATAAAATTATTTATTTTCTGTTGTTGAGGATATGCACAATACAACACATGAATTTAATAGAATGTACAATTCCTTATGTTCCCCCTCCTAAGCTTAGCACAATTTTGAGAACAAAGTCAATACTTTTTTAAAGAGTGAAACAACACAAAATATGTTCTCCAACCACAGTGGAATAGAATTTTAAATCCGTAACAGAAAGTAATTTGGGAGAGTCACAAATATATTTTTTAAAAAGCCAAACTCATTCCACTATGCAACCTTAATTGTGGACTCTTGTGATAACCATAGTGGAATGTACTTGGGGTGGTGGGAGGGGTTACTTTTCAAAGAGAGGAGCGAACTGAGGGGAAGGGAGGGTTGGGCAGGGATAGAAGTGCAGCAATGAATGAATGGAAATCCAAAATCTCTGTAAATGTTCATTAAAATTATTAAAATAAAAAAAGAAATGTAAAAAAAAATGCCAAACTCACTTCTAGACAGCTGATTAGTGAAAATTAAGGCACAATATGCCAAAACTGATGAGATGGAGCTTAAGGAGGGTTAAGAGGATTTTTTTATGACTATAAATGTCTATATTCAATAAGTAGAAAGGTAGAAAGATTTTAAATCATAACCTAACCTTTTAAGTAAAAGGAAAAAAGCCCTGAACCTTTCAAAAGATCAATGAAATTAACAAATGCTTAGCTTGATAGACCAAAAAAAAGGAGACTCAATTACTAAAATCAGACATGAAAGTGAGTACATTACTACAACTCTTCCAGAAATTTAAATGATTATAATAGAATACTCTGAACAACTTTATTCCAAAAAATTAGATAACTTAGATGAATTGGACAAATGCTTTAGAGGGACACATTCTATTAAAACCAACTAAAAGCTGGGGGGGGGGGAATAAAAAATCTCAACATATCTACAAGATACAAAAAGATTCATTCAATATCAAAAGCCTTCCAAAATAGAAAATTCCAAGATAAGATGGCTTCACTGGTGAAGCCTACCAGACATTAACGAAGAATGAATGCCAATTCTTTGCAGACTATATAAAAAGAAAAAATTTAAGAAGAGGGAACAATTCCTACCTCCCTCTATGAGACCACCTCATTCTATGAAGCCTGAAATTAAAACCAGACAAAGATACTACAAGGAAAGAGACTGCAAACCAGTATCTCTTATGAATGTTCAGGCAAAGGTAAAAAAAAGAAACCCTAGCAAATAGAATCTAGCAATGTAGAAAAATAATTGCACACCACAACCAAGTGGAATTTATCCCAAGAATATAAGATACATTTAAGATCAGAAAATCAATGAATGCAGTACACCATATCAACAGAATAAAACGGAAAAATAATAGACATAGGAAAAACTTATTATTAAATGTAGCATTTCATAAGAAAAATTCCTTAAAAATGAGTTTTAAAAAAGGACAAAATGATAACAGACATCTATGGAAAACTCATAGCTAAAGAAATCTGAATAGTGAAGGACTGAATGCTTTCCCCTGAAGATCATGAATAAGAGAAAGTTTTCTTTTCTTGTTACTTCTATTCAACATCATACTGGAGGATCTAGCCAGCACATGCAGGCAAGAAAAGAAATTAAAGACATATACTAGAAATAAAGAAACAAAACTGTCTCTATTTGCAGATGGTTGACCTTGTGTATATAACATGCCTAGAAATCCACTAAAATATTAGAACTAATAAATTATTACAAGATACAAGATCAATATAAAAATCAATTTTATTTCTGTGCATTTTCATAAATAATAAAAAATAAAATTAAAAAGCAATTTTTTAAAAAGCAATTATAATATATATAAAATGTATAATTATAATAGCATCAAAAACAATACTTAGGAACAAATCTAAAAAAGGACCTGAAAAAAATTTATAGCCTGAAAATTTCAAAACATTGTAGAAAAGGAGTTAAACACATAAATGATTGCAAAATACTTTATTTTCATGAATCTAAGGGCTTCTTTATAGAGATTGAAAAAATTGTTCTGACATCTAGATTAAATTGCAAAGATCCCAAAACAGCCAAAATAATCTTGAAAAAGAACAAAGTTGGAGGATGGATGCACATCACCCAATTAATAAAGACAGTGTGGTACTACAAATAGATTAGTGAACTAGATTTGATAGTCTAGGGATAAGGGGCTGGGGGAAGCCCTATGTGTCTTTTTTACAGGAGTACGGACACCATTCAATATGGAAAGAAGTGTATACCTACATCTAAAAGTATAAAGTTGGACTCTTACTATACACTATAAATAGAAATTAATTAAAAATGGATGAAAGACTTCCACTCATAAAAAAAATATAGTGGTAAATCTTTATGATCTTGCATTTAACAATCAATTTTTAAGTTTGACTCAAAACTCCCAGAAAATAACAGATGAAGTGGACTTAGTTATGTTATTATCTGCCATTGACTATGAACCAGATCATAGCTGACTCTCCAGTGGGTTTTCAGAAGTTATAAATCACAAGGAGCATCTGGTGGAGTTAAATATCCACCCTTTGGATTGGCAGTTCAGCTCCTTACTACTAGGTCACAAAATTAAAAATTTTATGCTACCCTTATATCTAATATGGGAGGTACATGCATATATTTTCTCTCCCTTACTTCCTATATGTATATCAAGTTCTGGCGGTGTGGTGTGTAGGTAGGCGGGCTGCTAACCCAAAGGTCATACCTCTCTGGCAAGTCTAATCTACCATTGGCTCCTCAAAAGAAATAGGAGCAATCTCCTCCTGTGTGATTTACAGCCCACAAAAATTCCCTGGAAGATAGACTATGAATTGATTCCAAGTTGAGACCAATGAATTTGCGTTTTGGGGAACTCTAGTAGTTTAGTACATAGGGAGATGCACTGCTAACCCAAACACCTTACTTCTCTGGCACTTCGAATCCACTAGAATTTCACCATGGGAGAAAGATGAGCAATCTTCTGTGAGATATGATTCAGAAACACACTGTAAGATTAGTTATAGAAGGTCGACTATGACTTGGACTTGACTTGAAATACACACACACACACACACACACACACACACAACCTATATATATTTACAACACACTATTATGACTCAATAATAAAAAGAAAAACAAGAAATTAAAATATTAAAATATGTGCAAAATATATGAATAGACCAATCTTCAAAGAATATATAAGAAACATCCATAAGCACATGAAAAGATGTTCAATATCACTAGTCATTACAGAAATGCAAATCACAATCACAATGAGATATTTTCCACATCTACTTGAATGGCTACATACTTCTTACTTACCTGTACGGCTTAGTTCCAAAGATTAGATTGTTAAATGAAAATTATCCTTATGCAAAAATGGAGTATGACTATATTAGATCACCAAAAGGAGGATGACTACATCATACCATGACTGCTAAATGGCATAACTGTCAAGCTACAACTGTACAAAACTGCTAAGTCACATCACTACATCAGTGATAAGCCACTAAGAATTATGACCTAGCCGAGTCTACACTTAACTTTAACCATCACAGGTAGTGTTATTCTAGTCCAGCACCTTGATGTCAGTTACTACTAGATGTACATCACACTGAACAAAATAGTTTGCTAGGTTTCTTTTTTTAACTGCTGCTGTAAATGAAAAATATTAGAAAATGACATAGTAAGTGAGGAGTAGGTTGTTGTTGTTGTTGTTATGTGCCGTCGAGTCGTTTGCGACTCATAGCAATCCTAGATACAACAGCCCTAAGCCCTGCTCTATCCTGTGCCAATCTCATTGCCTCTGACACACCCATCCCGATTACCCCAGTCACTGAATCAATCCACCTCATAGAGGGTCTTATCCTCCTG
>NW_006399833.1:5484887-5486655 GCF_000299155.1 Elephantulus edwardii
CATCACCATAGGCTCTGGCTCAAATGCTATTTCATTAAATCCTTCTGTATCTGCCAATTCCTTTCGATACAATGACTCAGTAGGTGCAAAAAAAAAAAATCAGACAAAAACATGCGCTAGAGAGAACATGCCGAAATCTGGATCCTCATACATGGCTAATGAAAATGTAAAATGATGTAGCCACTTTGAAAGCAGTTTGATATATTTCCTCAAAAAGTTAAAATATTGAGTTACCTGTAATTACACTTCTAGGTAATTTCATATCTAAGATGACTGAAAACATATCTCCACACAAAAACTCTTATGTAAATGGTCATAGCAGCAATACTAATTATTTGTAATAGCCAAAGGTGAAAACAACTGCCAAGTACTTAATGAAGAAACAAGCATTATTTTTTTGGAATGCTATTTCACTCTATGGACTACTGTATGTATTCATTCCATTTTCCACTCATAAAAAAGTAATGAAATATGAATACACGTTACAATATGGCTGAACCTTGCAAATACTATGCTAAGAGGTGAACCACAGAAGGCCACATGTTACATAACTGTATTCATATTAAATGCCCGAAATAGCTAAATCTATAGACAGTCTTGATGGCCCCACCAGTTTCTACTGGATCAGTTAAATCAGCCCTTTATTATGTTTTTGAGTTTAGTTTTATATTTCTCCCTTTTCTACAGAGTGTCTTCTACTATGATCCCTTCAGGAACAGTCAGGAGTGGTAGCCAGACACTATCCAGTTCTTCTGGTCATTAAAATTGATGTTTTTATGGTCTGTTAGTCCCTTGAACCAGTTGTCATCTTTGCTTATCTTCCCTCTTCTTTCTACAGAAAGGGAGAGACCAATAGTTGCACCTTAGATGGTAGCTTCACAAGCTTTTAAGACCACACCCAGTCACTAATCACCAAGGTAGGATGTAGAATACTGTCTGCATGGACTATGTTATGCCAATTGGCTTTGATGTCCCCCAAAACTATTGTTCCAATGCCCAGAATCACCAACTCATTATCTCAGGGATTTTGGTTATGATTAAGAAGCTTACATCGTTTCTTACATTGTTGGGCCTGCCTTTAAAATGGATATTTTTACAGCATGTTGCTGTGAACCATCAAGTCAGAACTGACCCACCTCCAGCGGGTTTTCAAGACAGTTAATCACATGGGAGGAGATTGCCCATCATTCTTCTGCAGAGCAGCTGATGGTCTCAAACCACAGGCCTTTAGGATTGCAGCATAGCTTCTTGTCACTAGACCAGCAGAGCTTCCTATTTTTAGCACATACCAACAAATACAGAAACATCATCTGCAAATTTGATGGGGGTGTGTGTGAAGGAAATGAGAAGGATCTTTTGTGAAAAACAATGTATTCCAACTGTATAAATAAATCAGTATAAAATTAAAATAAACAAACAAACCTATGTATGGTCATAGGTTTTCACCTGTCCAGATCTGTTCACCTTGCCTGTTTGTATTATCTGTTTGAAGATTAACATTTATTATTGCTGTTACTGCAAGTATAACACTGTTTTAAAGGAATATATGATTAGGCATTATTTGTATGACAACAGTTCAGAATAAGACATGCATAGTAAAGTGCACTGGGGGAGCAGTTGGGAGGAGGGAGGAAATTATGCAACAATGAATGATTTTTCTTTAAAGAGAACTGTGGGAGTAGGGAGAAAAGTGTGAAACCATGAATGAGTGAAAATCGAACTATTCTGTAAACTTTTGTTAAAATTACAATTTTAAAAAAAGAATAGA
>NW_006399833.1:5487042-5489827 GCF_000299155.1 Elephantulus edwardii
GACATCATGCTTGGGAGGCTGAAGGGATGGCGCAGGAGGGGAAGGCCCTCTATGAGGTGGATTGATTCAGTGATTGGAGTAATCAGGATGGGTATATCAGAGACAGTGGGATTGGCACAGGACAGAGCAGGGTTTAGGGCTGTTGTACATAGGGTCACTATGGGTCACAAGCAACTTGGTGGCACATAACAACAACAACATCATCATCAATATTGTTTACTTTGGTGGCGTAGTTCTAATTAGAGAGTTGCACTGCTAACCCAAAGGTGGACCTCTCTGGCAGTTTGGATTCACCAGTGGTTCTGCAGAAGAAAGATGGATAATCTCTTTCCATGTGATTTTCAGCCTTGGAAAATCCAATGGTGTGTCAATTCCAATTAGATATCAATGACAAAGAGAGTGATTGCTTTTTAAATTATTGGTTTTCATTCAATCACTCATATTCAGTTTGTTTTATAATATTAATTACAATTACATAGTATTATCACTTACAATATCTCATCAAAACCTTTCTGTACTCATTCTTTCCCTTCATCGTACCTATCTAGTGATGGACCTCTGCTCCCTCTCCCTCTCCTCCTGTCCCCATCAACCCTCCACAATGATTTTTATCTATGTACAATCTTTCTTTAGTCTTTTATTCCCTGTCTCTCCTCAGTTCAAACAGTACTGTATGCCCTATTTCACATGCTAATTGTAATACACACAATGTCTGATCATCCATTCATTTCAGACTGATCTTCCTTTCACCTATTCCAATACAAGGTTCAATATTTATCTATTCTTTCTCTGCTTTCTCCAGCTCCTTTTCTTGTAACTATCCTATTTTTCTAACAACAGTCTTAAAAAATATTTGTTCTTTTGTTTAGGGAGCTCTAGTGGCCTGGTAAGAATTTGTGCAATCCTGAAGGCATATGGTTTGAATCCACCAGCTGCTCTGTGGGAGAAGGACGGGTATTCTTCTATGCAATTGACTGTCTCTGAAAACCTGCTGAATGGTCAGCTCTTGGTCAGTTTTGGACTCAATGGCACACAACAACAAATTGCCCATTTTCTAAGTTTCACTCGCCTCTCTTTCACTTCTTATCCCTGCTAACCATCCAGATACTATTCTTTCTTAGTACAAATATTTCTTAAGCTTTTTATAATAGTGGACTCCCACAATATTTGTCCTTTTTAGGACAGTAGGTACTTTTAATTCTTTTGGAGAAGACTCTTTATTGCATATAAGGATTTAATTATTAGGTCTCAATCATCTACTTTATCCTGTGTTGCATGTGCATTTCAGTTATGTTTGATAATTTATTTACACCATAGATGCTCACTCACTGCCTTTGAGTTGGAACTGACTCATAGCTGTCCCTTCATTGGGTTTCCAAGGTTGTAAATTACACCACAGGAGACTGCCCATCTTTCTCCCTGGAGCCACTGGTGGATTCAGATGGCCAGAGAAGCATGCCCTTTGTGGTGGTAGTGCAACTTCTTACAGCAAGGTTACCAGAACTTCCTTGCTATAGATTCAAAACAAACTCAACTTATTGCTATAGAGTTGGAACCATCTCATAACTGACTCTATCAGGTTTCTGTTGTTATTGTATGTTGCTGATTTGAAACAGTCCCATCATTGACTTCCAGCAGGTTTGCAGAAGCAATAAATCACATGAAAGGAGATTGCACAACCTTTTTGCCTGGAGCTGCTGACCAATTCAAACCGCTTGCCTTTGAGGTTGCAGTGTAGGTTCTTACCACTAGGCCACCAGCAGCACTTCCAATAGACTTTTAGAGACTATCAATCATATAGGAGGAGATGGCTCATCTTTCTCTTGTGGAACAGCTAGTGAATTTGAACTGCCCACCTTTGAGTTGGCAGAACAACTTCTTAACACTAGGCCACCAGAGATCCCTTTGCCTTAGATTATTGTTGTTATATGCCATCAAGTTGGAACTGACTTATAGCTGACCCTCTAGCAGGTGTTTAAGAGGCTGTAAATCACATAGGAAGAGACTGCCCACTTTCTTCCTGCAGAACTGGTGGATTAAAATGACACACTATTGGGTTGGCAGTACAACTCCTTGCCACTAGGCCACCAGAGCTCTCCTGAATTTGTCCCTATTTTAAGACTTTTTAAAAAAAATCTTGATAATGTTATGTCAAGTTGGAACCGACTCATAGCTGATCCTTTAGCAGGTTTCCAGATGCTGTAATTGCATGAGAGGAGATTGTTCCTTTTTCTCCTGAGGAGCACCTAGCAGATTCGAAACACTTGCCTTTGACTTGGCAGTACAACTCTTTGTCCACTAGGCCACCAGAGTTCCTATGTATTGAGTTGTATACATAAATCTATATAATTTATTGAACCAGCATTATTTCTCAATAAAAATTAAAAATTAACAGTACAAATTAAGTATCTATTAGTATAGGCTATGAAGTTCTCTGTTGTCATATACTGCTTTCTCAAGGACAGTATATTTATGTAGATTACTAAGTTTATCGAAATCACCCCCACCTCAATTCAATCTTGGACAAGACACCAAAACTTTTTAAAAATGTATGACTATTTCACATGCTAACTCCAAAACATCAGGTATAGGGAGGGAGGAATATAACTGTTTAGAGGTTGACAGTGACCATTCTTCATGATAGTAGATTCTACGTACACTGTGAAATGCATTCCCTTGGCTAAAAGAGTAATTCTTCAAAACAACTATGAGATATCATCTCACCCCAGTCAGAATAGCAAAATTTAACAGAACAGCAAGCAACAAATGCTGGTGAGGTTGTGGA
>NW_006399833.1:5490494-5491688 GCF_000299155.1 Elephantulus edwardii
TGCAACAATGAATGAATGGAAATCCAAAATCTCTATAAATGTTTGTTAAAATTATTAAAATAAAATCTAAAAAAAAGAGTAATTCTTTATGTGAACAGCAAAAGACTCCAAGACAATAGTGACTAATCCCAAAGAAAAACTACTGAAGAGAAGAAATCATGAGTTTTTAGGTTCCTTCAAGTCCACTAGGCTTACAATGACACTATGAACAACAGATCTGAACTTTGCCCTATCCTGCACCAACATCAGGATTTCCTTCATGCTCAAGCCTATTGTTATAGTCACTGTTTCGGTCTACCTTGTGACAGTCTTTCTCTCTTTCTCTGACCATCTATCCTTTCCAGGATGATATCTTTTTCCAAGGACTGGCCCTTCCTGACAACACGCCTAAAGTTTCACCATCTTTGCTTCCAATTGCAGATTTCTCATGGTTTTTCCATGTTCCAATATCTAGAACACATTACACCTGATAAAAATGGAAATGACTTGTGTTTATCATGTCAGTCCAATTAAACCCACTTTATAAATTTTCTTCTCTCTTTCTACATTATCCTGTGTTATATTTTATGTTTTCCTTTCCAGGTTGCATGATAGTTTGAGCAAATGTACTATGCCTACCCAGTAGATGTTTTGCATATTACAAACTTAACTTCCAGTCTCTCATCATAGCAATCCAAAATGTAGCTACCTTAAAAGAAAATCAATAATTAGAAGGGCTGACTGTCTTCCCCCCCAAAAAAAATGATTCATGTTCCTCATATTCCTCATTTAAACATGGCTGTTGCAGAGTTCATTTTGTCATTCTGGACATTCTTATAATATTCACTTATTTATGTTTGTTGTTGAGTACCGTTGAGTCAGTCTGACCCAAGCTGACCCTCTGGGGGGATTCCAGACACAATTAATCGCTTGGGAGAAGATACCCTATCCTTCTACTGAGAAGCAGCTGGTGGATTTGAAACATGTACCTTCAGGATTAAGTCTTTAAAAAGGTTCATTCACTCTCCTGCTTTTTCATGATCTTGTCCTTCTAATTACCCAAACTCTGGAGAGAATGCAGATCAAAAGAATGGAATCCAAAATCAAGTCGATTGAGAAATTATGGTACATTCACATGATGGAATATTACACAACATGCAAGAACAATGATTTTGCTTTGTTTTTTTAATTATTTTATTTTATCTTATTTTTTTT
>NW_006399833.1:5493564-5523567 GCF_000299155.1 Elephantulus edwardii
ATAATTTGGACATGTTGCAAGGCTGGAGCAGTCCTTGGAGAGGGACATCATGCTTTGGAAGGTGGAGGGACAGCACAAGAGAGGAAGACCCTTGACAAGATGGATTGATTCAGTGACTGGGGTAATGGGGGTAGGTGTATCACAGACAATAAGATTGGCGGGGTTTAGAGCTGTTGTACATTGGGTCACTAACTATGAGTCTCAGGCAATTTGACAGCACAGAACAACAACAGCAGGTTTATAAAAAAATTTGTTTTGTTATATTCAATTACAGGAATTTTTTTTAAAAATTATAATGAATTTTTGCTGAGACAGTGCACAAAAATTTTACAGATAGAAATTTTGATGTCACCCCTCCAATAATGTCACTCAGTGCATATAGTATTCCTCTAGTGATGCCACTAGACCAAAATAGTAATTCCTCAAAGTAAATTGTCAGCGATCTATGGAGTAATGGGACTTGGGTGAAAACTGCTTTCCTCAGCTATGCAATAGCACTAGCCTGTACCTGTGCCTCTCGCTGTTCATACATTCTTCTGTGATGGAATTCAGGTCAGAAACTCTGTATCCCCCACCTCCCATCCTCCTACTCTTTCTATCCTCTTTTCTCAGGCCTCCCAAGAGTGAATTCACAACCTTGGAATGAAGAAGGTGCATGGGGCCTTTTCTTTATCCATCTTAACATTTGTGCACTGGCCTGGCTTTTTCCAAATTGAGTGAATTCATCAAATGTGTTGGGACAGAGGTGCTCTCTCTTGTTAAGTGCACTCCAGTAAAAAGGCATGTCTCTTATCTAAAGTCTATGCCCACTGTCTGAACTCCTGGTTGTGAAATGCCTATAGAAGCTCTGTTAACTCTTTCTTGACTGAGATGAATGCATAATTCGTCACTATTACCCAATTTGACATGATCATTCAACTAGCTGTTTGGGAAAACAAGAATTATAATAAAAAATAAGTCAAGGCATTATTCACTTAAAATATAGAAAATTACATCATCCTGAAAATCAGTCACAGAAACTAATTAATTAGTCAGAGTTCAATGTTGAAAGGAAAGTCAGAAAAAGTAATCTATATGATACTACCTAGGCTCCCTCTTTGCCTTTCCAATTTCTATGTTTTCTTCAAGACCTAGCCCATGTTCCACCTGATGCTGGAAATATTGATCACCAAGACCTATGCTAAACAGTACCTCCTTTGATCATTTATTGCCTAAAATTGACACAATTATCTTATTGTTTTTTGCATTTGTATTGAATTTCCAATTATGTATGTTCTGTCTTTTCATCCAGGTTGCAACTTTCATGAGAGCAGAAACCTTGCATTTACATCATATCTTCCTCAAAGGCACACAGTTGATTAATGAATTCTCAACCAAGAAAATCTTGTCTCCTTTGCTACCTCAGTTTCCAACTATTCTTCTGGATCCATCACAAATAAACATATAATACACAATAAGAACAATGTATTTATGAACCAATGTTCATAGTGTGTCATTTAGCATTGCAAAAACATGGAAAAAAACTTAAATGTCCAAACACAACTGAATGGATTGAGAAACTCTGGAACATTCACACAATGAAATACTATGCAACACTCAGGAACGACGATTTCAAAAAGTACTATATAACTTGGGAGAGACTGGAGAGCATTATCCTGAGTGAACTATTGCAGTCTCATAAGGACAAATATTGAATAAGATCATTATTGTAAAAATAGAAGGATAACTAGTAAAACATGTATGGGAAGTCATGTAAAGTGAGGAGGGGAGCAGAGCGATGATGATAGGTAGGGGTGAGACCACAGTATTGCACAGTTTGGTGGGTAGAGAGAGTGGGGATAGGAAATGGGAATAATCAGGGTAATGATGAGCATGATCCAATGGTGATTAATTTTATAAAACATAATGTATACGAATAATCATATGAAACACAATGTGAATGTAGTGTGAAACACACTGTCTAGAACCTTTGTAAACAAACCAGTAATAATAATAATAATAAAACAATCAGATTTCCAGGTACTAAACTTCTTCCATATAGACATTCTGAATCAGCCACAGTGGCAATGATTTGCTCTTTGAGGCCTTCCACAACCATCTCAAAGGGAAGCTCATCAATTCACATTCTCTAATATTTTTATTACCATTTATTATTGTTTCTTAATTATCATAAACCTTGTACTTTTTCCTTGTTCTTATTTTGTTACTCTGTCTTTTTTCTCAAATGAATTCTTGAATTACTGTATTGTGATCAATAGTGTGTTGGCATAGTTGTTGTTATTATGTGCTGTCGAGTCAGAACCATCTCATAGCTGACCTTCCGGCAGGTTTTCAGAGGGAGTTAATTGCACAGGAGGAGACTACCGATCTTATTCCCATTTAACAGCTGGTAGAATTGAACCATGTGCCTTGGTGTTGGAAGTACAACTCCTTATCACTTAGCCACCTGAGCTCCCCTGTGACATAGTAAGCACTCAAAAAATGACAATGTTAAGACATTCAGGACCAGACATCCCAAATCAAAGAGAGTATGTAGAGAGGAGCCACCTAATAACATGTCAAGCAAAGCACATGAAGAGATGGGAAGATGTATTCAAATAGCAAAGGCGTTGCATGGAACGTCTTCTCCTTTGAAGAGTTTTCTGCTTAGGTAGATGAGTCTCACTGCTTATGCTGTTTCTCACTCCTTAGTGCAAACATATTTTTCTCAGTTACCCACCAAGCAAATTTTATTGAGGTCTTTGAAAAACTATCAATTAAACAAGGTGTACTTTTTCTAAGGAGCTAATTCTGACATTTTCTTTCAAGAAAGCCTACTGAGGCATGAAGATAAGCATGTATTTCTTAATATCTCTTTGTACATGCAAGATTGTGGTAGATACTGTGAGAATTAAGGTGACAAAACAGAGTTAAAGTCTAAAAAGTACTGTGAAGAGCAAAACACAAAGCCATGAACCATGTGTGATAAAATGGTTAAATAAAGATTATTTTGCTCAGTAAAAAGTGGGCAAAAATACTCTCCCCACCCTGTGCTCACAGCAAGACATGACTAACTATGAATCAATCCCTGCAAACCCTTGGCAGTGCCCATCTATTTTAGGCATTATCAGATTATGAGTCACTTCAATTTTGCCAAGTTGCTCTGTAAATTCCTCCTCATTTTATGTAAGCAAACAAACTCAGAAGAATCCTAGATTTTTGGAGGGTCTAAGAAGTTATCCAGGAGAACTGGTGGTGCAATGGATTAAACTCTAGCCTTCTAACCAAAATGTTAGACGTTTGAACCCACCAACCACTGTCTGGAGAAAGATGAGGCAGTAAATCTACTTCTGGAACTATTTTCATTCTCCAAAACCATATACGGCAATTCCACTCTGTCCTATAGCATCTTTATGAATCAGAATGGACTTGACAGCAGTGGATTTTTTAGTGGGTGATGTAGAGGTGGGAAGAAGAGAGCAGGCTGTCCAAGGATTCTTCCTCTTTAGATGTGTGCCAAAGACTTGACAGTTCGATTAGACATTTAAAACTTTAAATACACAAATTGAAACATATAGTAATGATTTCTATTATTTAGAGTTCTAAATCAGTCTAATTGATGGTATTAGGGTGTTAGTCTTGGGGATTTGTGACTAAAAGGTGATGTGAGAGGACATTTTGAGGTATTGATAACATTCTTTTATTGTCTGGTATTAGTTATGCAGTTATGGTCACTTTACAAAAATTAATTGAGCTTTTTATATGTGTACTTTCCTGGATGCATGTTCAACTTCAATGAAAAAGTTCAAAATTAAAATAAGATCTATAAGATTACAAAGAAAATTTTACTACATTGAAATACAGTTTTATCAATAGATCTTTAAGGAATCCCTTCCCCACATTAAGACTTTAAGTTAATATCTAATAATTAAGTTAATAATAATAGAAAAAAGATGTATGAAGTACAAAGAGATATGAGGCAGGAGTACTTCACTTCTAG
Source organism: Elephantulus edwardii (assembly GCF_000299155.1). Lineage (NCBI taxonomy): Eukaryota > Metazoa > Chordata > Mammalia > Macroscelidea > Macroscelididae > Elephantulus > Elephantulus edwardii. Next base: position 5,497,544 of record NW_006399833.1, read on the forward strand.
GAGTTGAGCATCTGGGTGAGGGAGGAGAGAAGCTGATAAACCTGAAATTTAAAGAAAAGAATAAGAGAGAAATGAAGGGGTAAGTCTAATGGGAGAGTAAAAAAAACCCCTGGAGAATAAATACTTAGGAGTTAGAGTGTCAGGGCTGAATAAGTACAGCATATGGCAGCTTTGCTGTAAATAGAAGAGATAAAAGATCTGGATAAGTTGAAGAAACAAAATTACTCTTATAGAATGGCCAGTTAAGCACTTGGGAAGTTTTATATCTCTTTGACTATAAGAAAATGGCAGGCAATGAGGTAGCATTGAAATAAAGCTGTAACAAGAGTTGAGCTCCAAATGGGAAGAGGAATTTGAACTTGGATTTCTTGTTACTAGGAATTTTTGAATGGAAATGCAGAAATGATATAGCTACATTGGGAAACAGCTTGCTGGTTACTAAAAAAGTTAAACAGAAAATTATCTTAACACTGAACAATTCTACTCCTGGTAAAGTTAAGAGGCTTGAAAACAACAACATAGACACATGCACAACAATACAGAATTATTAACAATAGCCAAAAAGTAGAAACAACTAAATTTCCATTAACAGATTAATGGATAAACCAAACGTGGTATATACATACAAAATACTATTTAAAAAATTTTACAAAACCTAAATAACCAATACCACAGCTGTTGAATCTATTCTGACTCATAGTGACCTTATAAAACAAAATAGAACTCTCTTATAGGAGTCCCAAGTCTGTAAATCTTTATAGTCAGACTGCTTCTTCCATGAATCAGTAAGAGGGTTTGAACTCCCAAATTTTCTTGTAATATTATGCAGCACTGAAAAACAAAGAACCCATGAAATACTATACAAAATGAGTGACCATGGAGGACATTATGCTGAGTGAAGTATCTGTCACAAAAAGACAAATACTGTACAATGCCCTGTTATAAAACTAGATTGACATGGAAGGTGGGGGAAAACAATGAAAAGAAGGGATAAATAACGTACATGGCATTGAAACAGACGAGGGAGAGTACTATGTAAAAGTAATATATTATTAGACATTATTGGCATGACAGAGTCCAGAATAAGAGCCACATAGTAAAGTGGTTTGGAGGTGGGGTATGGACTGTATAGCAATGAAAGAACTTTTTTTCCAAAGAGAAAAGCGAATTAGGGTGGACAGGTGGGTAGGGAGGAAAATGTGCAACAATGAATGGATGGAAATCCAAGTTCTTTTTAAAGTTTCTTTAAAAATATCAATTGAAAAAAGAAATGAGCATGTGTTTATGGTAATGGAAAATTTAGCAAAGGAGAATGGTGGGGCTGCAAAACATGATTAATGTCATTTGTAACACTAAAGGACATATGTGAAAAATGTTCAGTTGAAAAATGTCATTATACATATTTTTAAAATAATGAAAGAAATAAACACTAAAAATAGAAAACCAATTTTTAGCAAGACAGTAAAAGAGACTGCTGGTTTTCAGATTCATTCGGTTTAATTTAGCAAACATTTGTTAAATATCTAGTTGGTTCAAAGTAATAGTATCTATCCTTGTTTTTATTTTTAATAAGATCCTTTGTTTTATGCTTTTCATGAGTGATAGGCCTCTGTAATTTGTAAATTGACAACTTTTATAGTCTATGTTGGTCTAAATTAGATTACTGCTTATTTAAAAGTATTTAGATAGAACTGATCAAGCAAAACTGGGGCAAAAAGACAAGACATGTTTCTATCTGGGTCAGAAACATGCCTCAAAGTTTTTAGTTGGATTATTTCCAAATGTACTGTTTGTCCAAGTGTTTTCCCTTCAGGCAATGTTCTTTTCAACACAGAAAATTCTAGGGCTGGAAGGAAGACGAGACACCCAAGGAAGGCAGAAGATTTTAATAACCATTGAATAACCCAGTGATTCATCCTCATATCTTTCATTGTTAACTATTTTGAAAATTTGGCAATAAAAAAGAGCCATGGAAAAGTTCATCCAAGTATAAAAACCCAGATGATGGTGAACCTTGAAACTCCCAGGTCACTCTAGTTTTCCTACATGTTGAATGTGCTGTTTGCACATTGCACATTGGGAATGTCAGTTTCACATAGAGAAAGATCCTGGAGAGTGTAGATTTCAGGGAGGTTACTGTGCTCCCTTCAGTGCCTGAAAGCCATTCTATCTTTGTCATCCAACTACTAGTCAAGACATGCTTTATGATTAACACATGCTACCCAGACTACATAGGTTTCAATAAAACATTTCTTCTCTGAAGACTCTGATATTAAAAATCTTTTTATTATGAAGTGAATATTAGTAAAAATTAGTATTTGCTAAGAAACTGTGTTTAACACCATCCTCTAAGAAGTGGTTTCTTTGTTGTATTTGTTGCTGGGTTAATAATTTGTTGTAACTACCCCAGGAAATAGAAGTAACTAGTTCATAGTTAAATCCTCTCTGTGTCTCAGTCTTTGTTTCTTTTTCTGTCTCTCTTTCAGTCTCTTAGGATATAAGACTTTCTTAATAGAACGCGTAAAGTACTGTACATGACTATACATTTTATATTGAAGTAATTTAATTTAGTTATCAACAGTTTCATTATTTTTGCCCTCAACTCAAGATTATGGCTGCATTTCAAAGCAATAATGGAAGATGCATGTCTTAAATCTAATCCCCAAATATTGCAGGGGTGAAACTGTTCTACCTCATATCACCTGAACCCTGGCCATTTGTAATTTCCACTTTGATCTGTTTTCTAATCCTCAGTCTGAAAAAGACCAAAAGAGAAAGCTTTGACTTCTGGTTCTTGAAAAAGGCATATATATATATGTGTGTGTGTGTGTGTGTGTGTGTGTGTGTGTGTGTGTGTGTTTATATATACAAAAAGCCAAGTGTAACCCACTGTGATCAAGTTAAGTAAGAATCATAGTTACTCTGGGTGTGTGTATAAATACAAAGTCCTCAAACTCACTACCGCCAAGTTGATTCTGACTCATGGTGACCCTTCATAGGCTCTTCAAGGTTTTAGATTGTAATGGAGAGAAAAGATAATGGGAGGATCAGGAGCAATGATTTTGGAAAATACGGCATAACTTGGGAAAAACTGAAGAGCATTAGGCTGAGTGAACTAACTCAGTCACATATTGAAAAATGCTGCATAAGACCATTATTGTAGAAATTGAAGGAGAACTAGCAAAACGTGTATGAGTACCCAAGGGGGAATGGGGTGGGAGCAGAGAGGTAAGGATAGACACAGGGGGAATCACAGGGTCACACAATTTTGTGGGTGGAAAAAGGTGGTAAAGGAAATGAAAAAGATCTGGTGGGGACCTGAAAAGACAAGGTAATGGTGGACATAGTCCAATGATGATTTATTTTATAAAACATGGTATATGGGAGTGATTGTATGAAAAATAATGTCGATGAAGGAAAGTGTGGGGAGAAATCTGCATAATAAAAAAAAATACAGTGGGAGAAAACTGCCTATCTTTCTCCTGAGGAGCAATTCATGGATTTGAACCATCAGAGAAACAGCCTTTTGATTAGCATCACACTTCCCTATGGACTACACCACCAGAGCTCTCTGTGTATTTGTGGTGTTGGAGAAAGGTACTTAATACCCCACAGACTGCAAAAGAACAAACAAGTCTAAGTGTTACCAAAGTCACACTTAGAAGCAAGGATGGTGAAACTTGGTCTCACATACTTTGAGGATGCTGTCAGGAGAGGCCAATCCTTGGAAAAAGACAGTGTGCTGAGCCTATGTACAATAGAGGACACTTAGACTAGCAGATATGGCAACTGAGGCTGAGCCCTCAAGTATGAAAACACACAGAAGAGGAACAGCTGTAGGCAGACACTAGTGATTGGAACATGGTATGTGAAAACCACGTATGTAGGAAAATTGGATATTGTTAAGAAAGAAATGGAATGCATAAATATTGACATACTAGGCATTGGTGAAATGAGATGGACTGGCATGGGACATTTTGATCTACTATACTGGAGATGAAAAGGTGAGAGAAAATGGGGTTGCTTTCATAGTTTAAAAAGTTATTTCAGGTTCATCTTGAAAAACTATGTTGTGAGTGACAGGATAATATCCGTACACCTACAAGGAAATACAGTGAATACCACCATCATTCAAATATATGCACCAACAACCAGAGCCAAAGAGGAGGAAATACTAGATTTCTTCCAACTTCAGCAGTCAGAATCAATCAAACATGCACTCAAGATGCATCAATAATAATGGGTGATTGCAATGCAAAAGTTGGGAACAGAGAATAAAGAATCAGTAGCTGGAAAACATGGACTTGGTGACAAAAATGAAGGTGGAGATAAAATGATAGAATTTTGCACAATGACTTATTCATTGCAAATACATTTTATAAGAAATACAAACACAGGCTATACACATGGATTTCACCTGATGGTATGCATAGGAATCAGATAGATTACCTCTGTGTAAAGAATCGCTGGAGAAGCTCACAATTAGCTGTGAAAAGTAGTCCACATGTTGATTGTGGAACAGACCACCAACTGCTCATATGCAGGTTCAAGCTGAAGCTAAGGAAAATTAAATCAACCTTCACCTGAATTTCAAAACCATCTCAGGAACACGTTTGAGGCCTTTAACACTAATGAGCGAAGACCAAATGAGTTGTGGGAGGATATAAAGATTATCATCCAGGAAGAGTGCGAAAGGTCATTATAAAGACAGAGGAGGAAGAAAAGACCAAGATGGATGTAGAAAAAAACTCTGGATATTGCACTAGAGTGCTGAGAAACCAAAGCAATGGGAAGAAATAAAGATACCAAGGAGTTGAACAGAAGATTCCAGTGGGCAACATGGGAAGACAAAGTATTACAATGAAATGTGCAAGGAGCTGGAGTCAGAAAATCAAAAGGGCTGAACTTGCTCAGCTTTTCTTAAGCTGAAGGAGCTGAGGAACAAATTCAAACTTCGAGTTAAGGATGCTTTGGGCAGAATATTGAATGATCCAGGAAGCATTATAAGAAGATGGAAAGAGTACACAGAGTCATTATACCAAAAAGAATTGGCAGACTCAGAAGAATTTAATGAAACATGAGCAAGAGCCTGTGGTGATGATGGACGAAGTTCAAGCTGCTCTGAAAGAATTAGCAAAAAACAAGGCCCCAAGAATTGATGGCATACCATTTGACGAATTTCAACAAACAGATGCTGCCCTGGATGTGCTCACCAATTTGAGAGAAAGATGGAGGATCAGCAGAAAAGAGGAATATTCTCAACAAGATGGACTGACACAGCTTTCCCCTGCAGCAGTCATATTAGTACAACAGCCATGGCTGTGTGCTACTCTGTGGCCGGCAGCCTCATCAAGGACCACAAAGTAGTCAAGAACATGAGCTACCCGAGGCATGGTCAGCACTGTGGGTGCCTCACCAAGCACACCAACTTCATGAGGGACATGACCTGGCAGTGTGTGTGGCTTTGCCCCCTACTAGAATTGCGCCATGGAGTTGCTCTATGTCTCCAAGAACAAGTGAGCTCTCAAATTCATCAAGAAAAGAGTGGAAATAGAAATATTATTTGACCCAGAAATGCCACTACTGGGAGCCACGACTCAAACAGATGTATGCACACCCATGATTATTGCTCAATTATTTACAATAGCAAAGAGATGGAAGCAACTCAAGTGCCCATCAATAAACGAATGGATAGAAAAACTATGGTGCATATGTGTAGTTGTTGTTGTTGATTGTCTTTGAGTCAAGTACACCTCATAGAGACCCTATAAACAAAAGGCCTGAAGGCCCTCTACAACTATCGACATTTATCAAAGTTTATAGAGTTTCCGGAGGCATGTGGTTAGGAAGTGGATGCCACTCCTACTTTCAAACACGGTGTGTGTGTGTGTGTGTGTGTGTGTGTCTATATATCTAGATATCTAGATCTATAGATAGATATATTCATACAATGGAATACTATGCAGCACTGAAAAGCAATCAACTCATAAAACATTACACAACATGGGTGACCCGGGAGGACATTATGTTGAGTGAAATATCTCAGCCACAAAAGGACAAATACTACATAGAACCACTGTTATAAAGCAGGTCTGACATGGGGGGTTGGGAGGAGAATAGGATAACAGTGGATAGATAATGAACACTGCATTGGAACAGATGAAGAAAAGAACTGGTTAAAAAGAATATATGATTAGGCATTATAGGTATGATAGCAGCTCAGAATAAGAGGTACACAGCAAAGTGGACTGAGGGGAGGAGGGGGGAGGGAGGTAACTGTGCAACAATGAATGAATATTTTAAAAATGTGAACTGGGGGAGAGGGAAAGAAGGGAGAGAAGTGAAATGTGCAACAATGAATGACTGAAAATACAACTTTTCTGAAAACTTTCATTAAAATCACAATTAAAATTAAAAAAATTTTAAAAGAAAAGGGTGGGGACACACATCTGCACCAAAAGGAAGGGAGAGGAACTCAGCAATGTCCTGGGCAGCTGTCAAAGACTGAAAGTGCCCTGCTCTCCCCCAAAGCCCTCATCCATCTGTTATAATAAAATGTAGTAAACAAACAAACAAACAAAAAGATGGAGTGACACAGTGACTGTAACAATGGGCTCGAGCATATCAGAGACAGAGAGGATAGGGTAAGATAGGGCAAAGTGTCACTATGGGTCATAGTCTACTAGATGACACCTAATAACAATAACACACATGACTGATTCATTGTCAAGTAGTGACTGATTCATTGCCATTGAGTTGAAATTTACTCAGAGCTCATCTTCCAGTGTGTTTTCAGAGGCACTAAACCACAACAGAGGAGACTGCCCATTTTTGCTGTAAATCACACGGGTGGAGATAGCCCATTTTTCTCCTGAGGAACAGTTTGAGGATTTGAACCACTTGCTTTCCGGTTCGCAGCACAAATTCTTGCCCACTAGGCTATGTAAGCACCCTGTGAGTACAAGTAATCTTGTGTGTGTGGTTGTTGTTGTTGTTGATCTATTTTCTACAATGAAAATATTTTACTTTTATAAGAAAGAAATTACAAATGCTACCCTTAAAATAAAATTTTTTCATTAACAGGGAACAGCCAAACTTAAACACGGAATATAAAACATATTCCTTTAAATTTATTTCATCCCCTAGAGTTGTTATTGTTTGCTGTTGAGTCAGAACTGACCCATAGCTGACCCTCCAGTGGGTTTTCAGATGCAGTTAATTGAATGGGAAGAGACTGACCCATGGAGCAACTGGTAGATTTGAAGTGTGTCCTTTTGAATTATAGCTCAGCTTTTTACCATTCCCTACAAAAGTAAAATTAATTGTAAGGGTGTTGTTCATATACTGTTATGTGAAAATTTCTTTACTTAAAGGAGTATGCTATATTTTTCCATTATTACAAGGTAATTCTACATTTATCTGTTTTCTAAAGTTTTAGAATATACAGTTTTGATAGATGATAGATAGATAGATAGATAGACAGATATAGATAGATAGATAGATAGATAGATAGATAGATAGATAGATAGATAGATGAGATACACACACACACACACACACACACACACACACACAGAGTTTTAGTTTACATCCTGATAGCTTTGTTTAGATCTTCATATCTATGTTCACAAGAAGAAGTCAGTGATTTTCTTTGTCTCGTTGCCTTTCTCTCTCTCTCTCTCTAGATTAAGGTTATACTGATCTCATAGAACAGTTTGGGGCTATACTCTCACTTTTTCTATTTTCTGGAATCGTTTCTGTACTCTTGAAATAATCTGTTTCAGGAAGATTTGATAGAATATCAGGCATTTGAGTCTAGTGTTTTGTTTGTGGGGGGGAAGTTTAACTATGGAATTAATTTTTTTAGGGCGGACTGGTGGCCTAGTGGCAAGAGGTTGCGCTGCAATCCCAAAGGCACATAGTTGGAATCTACCAGCTGCTCCACGGGAGAAGGATGGGCAATCTCCTCCCATAAGAATAAATGCCTCTGAAAACCCATTGAGGGTCATCTATGGTTCAGCTCCAACTAGACAGTACTCAATAACAATAAAACCAAGTTTTACTGAAGTAAAAATTTATTGGTATAAAATTACTCACATCTTGCTATATTTTAATATCTAGAGCATCTTCATTCCTGATTTTTATTATGACTATATCTTCTCTTGATCAATAATGTCAGAGGTTTGTCAATTGTTGTTGGTGCTTGCCTTCCAGTTGACTACAACTCATAGTGACCCCATGAACAAAAGGTCTGAAGCCTTTTTATAGCTATTGACATTTCTCAAAGTTCGTAGTTTCCAGAGGCATGATGTTTAGGAAGTTGATGCCACTCCTGCTTCTTGTCAATTGTATTACTCTTTTAAGTTACCCTACTTTTAACTCTAATGATCTCTACTACAAATTTGTTTTATATTTGTTTAATATCTACTTCCACTTCTGTTTTCTCAATTTTCCATACATTTTTCCATTTTTTCTATTTTTTAAACCAAATGCCTATCTCCTTAAATTTCAGCTTTTCATTTTTAGTTTACTCATTGAAAGTGCTTAAATCCATATTGAAGATTGCAGTCTTTAACATTCTGCAGTGAATGTTTCAGATCCTCCTTAGTTCAGCAAGTGAAGTTGTCATCTTGCAGATGACAACAGTCCAGGCTGTTGATGAGTCTTCCTCCAATCCTGATGCCACATTCCTCTTCATGAATCCCAGCTTCCAGAATAATCTGTTCTGCATAGAGATTGAAAGGCATGAAGATAGGACACATCCCTGATACACTCCTTTCCTGATTTTGAATCATACAGTGTTTCCTCGCTCTGTTCTAAGGATTACTTCCTGGTCCAAGTATAGGTTCCAAATAAGCACAATCAAGTGTTCTAGGATTCCCATTCTTCTCAAGGTTAGCCAAAATTTGTTGCAATCCACAACTTTGCACAAAACACAGACCTTCCTCTGGTACTCTTTGCTTTCTGCCAAGATCCATTTGACATTGGTGATAATGTCTCTGGTGCCATCACCTCTTCTAAACCCAGCTCATATTTCTGGCAGTTCTCTGTCAATGTGCTGTTTCAGTCGTTTTGGGATACTCTTCAGCTGGATTTTGTTTGCATGTGAAATTATTTCCACACTCTATCAGATCACCTTTTTGGGGAACGAGAATAAATATTAAATATTGATCTCTTTCAGTCAGTTGACCACGTAGTTGTCCTATAGATTTCTTGGCACAACCTGATGAGCACATCTAGGACAGCATCTATTTGTTGAAATATGTCAACTGAAGCTCAACATCAAGGAGATAAAGATTCTCACCACTGGGCCAATTGACAGCACTATGATAGAAGAGATTGAAGTTAACAATTACATCTTGCTTGGCTCTTCAGTGAACACTCTTGGCACCAGCAGTCAGGAAATCAAAGACGATTTGCACTGGAAAAATCTGCTCTCAGGAACCTCTACAGAGTACTGAGAAGCAACGAGGATGTCAGTCTAAAGACTAAGGTGTGCCTGATCGAGGCTTGCTATGCATCGGAGAGGTGGACAATGACTAAAGATGACAAAAGAAGAATCAACACCTTTCAGTTGTGATGCTGAAGGAGAGTACTGAGCATACCATGGACTGCCAAGAGAATAATCAGATCTGTCCTGGAGAGGGTGAAACCAAGTTTCTCTTTGGAGGCTAGGATTTTGAAGTTCTTTCTCACATACTTTGGGCATGTGGCCAGGAGGGACTGTTTCTTGGAGAAGGGCATCATGCTTGGAAGGGTGGAGGGACAGCGCAGGAGAGGAAGGCCCCTGATGAGATGGACTGATACAGTAACTGTCAGAGTTAGTGAGACTGGCTCAGGACAGAGCAGACTCCAGAGCTGTTGTATATAGGGTTGCTATGAGTTGCAGATGACTTGATGGCGCACAACAACAACAATAACAAAAGTTATACAATTTGTCTCTATATACATACACTTCACTATATGCCCTAACTTTAGATATGTAGCATTCTCATTACCATTAAGCTCCAATGATGTAAAATGCTTATTACTACTTCTTTTTTGACTTGTGATTTTAAAAATATCTCTAAATGTGGAACTCAAAAAGTTATCTTTTTGTTATTTCTGACTTTTAACTTTATTCCAGTGTAGTTAGATATCATACATAGTAGATACTGGGTGTTTAAAATTCTGCTGAAGCTTTCTTACTGGAATAATTGTTACTGTGTGCCGTCGAGTCAGAACCAACCCATAGCTCACCCTCCAGTGGGTTTTCATAGGCACTTAATCACACAGGAAGAGATTTCTCATCCTTCTCCTGCACTAGAATACTATACAGTCAATTTTTACATATGTTGTATACGTGTTTTGAGAGGAATGCATATTCTCTAATTGTTGAGTACAGTGTCCTATAAACATTTATTATATTGTTAGTTTGTTCAAATATTATCTATCTCAATTAATTTTTTAAATATACCATAGATAATGTTTTATTATGTCCCATCAAGTCACCTGTGATTCACAGCAACTCTATGTACAATAGGTTTGCCCTATCTTGAGCCAGTTTCATTTACTCCAAAGCACCTACTCTCATTATCTCAGTTACCTTGTTAATCAAATTCATCCAGGGTCTTCCTTTCCTGTGTTGTCCCTTTATCCTTCCAAGTATGATGTCCTTCTCCAAGGACTGGTTGCTTCTGGCCACATAACAAAGAATGGAATGGAGCTTCAAACTCCTTGCTTCCAAGGAGAAACTTGGTTTCACCTTATCCAGGTCAGATGTATTTATTCTCTCTCTCTTTTTAATATTAAGTCATCTTTATTCCATCACGGCATATGAAGCAAAGAGAAATGTTTCAAATGAGTTACAACTTCTGCTTAAAGTGCTTTCTAATGTTTTTGGTAAACATCAGGGTTGGGGTAAGACTGAGAAAAAGTGGATAGATTATGTATACTGAACTGAAACAGATGAGGGAGAGAACAGTTTAAAAGTGATATATGATAGCATATTGTGACTATCACAGGAATCCAGAATTAAGGTTGCATAGTGGAGTGCATTTGGGGCAGGGGGGACAGGGGCGGGGGCGGGGGGATTGTGTACCAATGAAGAAGTTTATCTTTTGCTTTTCAAAGAGAGGAGTGAACTGGGGGGAGGGGGTAAAGAAAAGAAAGTGCAACAATGAATGAATGAAAATCCAAAATCTCTGTAAATATTCATGAAAATGAATTTTAAAAATTTTAAAAATATCGATTAATTTTTAATATGTTTGATGTATAAATAATTTAGGAAGTTATTTTCAAATCTTCTAAAATGATTGTTGCTATTGTTAGGTGTCATCAAGTTGAGAACCACTATTAACAACAGATCTGAATCCTGTCCTATTTTGTGCCATTCTCATCATCTTTAATACACCTGAGCCAATTGCTGCTGTCAGTGTCACCCCATTTTGTTGACAGTCTTCCTTTCTTGTGACTTTTCTGTTGCTTTTTACTTTTACTGATGAGCTGCAACTGCAATCTCTAAGGCATGCATTTTGAATCCACCAGCTGTTCCATGGGGGAAGGATGGACAAACCTCCTTCTGTGCATTTACTGTCTCTGAAAAGTTGCTGAAGAGTTAGCTACAGGTCGGTTCTGACTCAATAGCACAGACCAACAACAACAACAATTTGCCATCAGTCTTGCCATTGTTCTTTATAGGTGATATTTCTGCTTTTAGTATTCTTTTTCAACTGGTACGTTTAATATCCTTTGCTGATTGTTCCTCATATTTCCCAGGGTTAGCGGAGCTCTAGGGCTGTAGTCTATAGAGAGTTGACCTTCTCACACAAGGCCTTGTGTCTCTGAAGGTTCAAATCCACCAGATGCTCTGCAGGAAAAAGATGAAGGGTCAGCTGTAAAATGTTCAGATTCAATGACAGTGAGCTCAGTTGAATTGAGTTTAGTGCTTCCCTGCAAATATATGTAGGGTAGGATTAGGATTCTGTATTTCACTTGGGCTAGTATCAAGAGTCACTATTACTATTTCATATGTCTTGATTTAATGTCCTAGTCCCACATTCAGAGTCTGCTTTCCAGTCCCCTCCTCTTGATGCTATCAGGCTTAGTGAATGGAAAGCAGAACTGCTACAGTTATTTCCCCTCAAAACAACTAATACATTTCTTGCTTGCTTACTTTTTCTCAATCCCAGATATAAAATTTATTCATTTTAATTTGGAGGATTAGTGTTACTCTTGGAATTTCTCAGTCCCACTTCCTAGAAATGTACAAAAAATATGCACTTTTATTTAGAATTCTATTTTTCACTTGGGAAGTCTTCACAGTATGGCTGTGCTATAGAGTTGAGTATAACTCATAATGACCCTGTGAACAACAGATCTAAACTCTGTCCTATCTTGTGCCATCCTCATCCTCTCTGACATACTTGAACTCATTGTTGCAGGCCCTGTGTCAGTCTATCTGGTTGAGGGTTGTAGAGAACATGCAGCCATAATGCTCTTTGGAGGCAAAGATCATAAAACTTTAAAAAGATTACATATTTTGGGCATGTAGTTAGGAAAGGTTATACCTTGGAAAGAGAAATATCTAGACAATGTAAATTACTCTGTAATGCTGTTGTTGTTGTTGTTATGTGCTGTCGAGTCGCTTGCGACTCATAGCGACCCTATATACAACAGCCCTAAATTCTACTCTGTCCTGTGCCAATCGCACTGTCTCTGGCACACCATCCCGATTACCCCAGTCATTGAATCAATCCACCTCATAGAAGGTCTTCCCCTTCTGCGCTGTCCCTCCACCCTACCAAGCATGACGTCCCTCTCCAAGGACCTGTCCCTCCTTACAACATGTCCAAAGTATGTTAGACGAAGCTTCAGAATCCTTGCCTCCAAGGAGCAGCCTGGTTTGACCTTTTCCAGGATGAATCTGTTTGTTTTCCTACAGTCCATGGTACCTTCAATACTCTTCTCCAGCACCACAACTCAAAGGCATCAATTCTAGTTCTATCCTCCTTAGTCATTGTCCAACTCTCTGATACATAACAAGTGATAGCAAAGACCATGGCCTGTATCAGATGCACCTTAATCTTCAGAGAGACACCGTTGCTCTTGAGTACTTTAGAGAGGTCCCTAACAGCATACTTTCCCATGGCAATACGTCTTCTAATTTTTTGGCTGCTGGTGCCTAGAGTGTTGACTGTGGAGCCAAGCAAACTGAAGCTGTGAACAATCTCAATCTCTTCACCATCCATCCTGATGCTGCCAATTGGTCCAGTGGTGAGAATCTTTGTCTTCTTGATATTGAGCCTCAATCCATATTGGAGGCTGCAGTCCTTAACCCTCTGCAGCAAGCACTCCAGGTCCTCCTCAGTTTCAGCAAGCAGGGTTGTATCATCTGCATATCGCAGATTGTTGATAGATCTTCGACCAATCTTGACCCCACATTTCTCCTCATAGAGCCCAGCCTCCTGGATAATCTGTTCTGCATACAGGTTGAAAATGTATGGAGACAGGACACATCCCTGGCATACGCCCTTCCCAATTTTGAACCACACAGTGTTTCCTTGCTCTTGTTCTGACGACTGACTATACTCTGTAATGTATAATGGTATAAATTTCCCACACAATTATATTAAACACTTTGACTCCGTTTAAAAAAAATAACTACCAAATCTATTTCCATCTGGTCAATTGCAACTCTAAGACAGAATAAAAGTGCACTATGGGTTTCCAAGGCTGTAATCTTTATGAAAGCAGATTATCACATCTTTCTCCCTTGGAACAGCTGGTGAACTTGAACTGCCAATTTTCCAGGGCTTCTCCTGGGCTTAGAGAGCTCTTTCAGTTAATTAAACTGCCACATTCAAGACCACTGATATTTTTTTTAAATGTATAACTTATTACACCTAAAGATTTTTCAAATTAGCAACAAGCTTTAATCTGCCTTACCTGGCTATTTGAGTTGGCAGAGATGTATGTGGTCCCATAAAGGTGGTATGGTCTTAGCTTATCAAATTTAAGGAGGGAAAGTTCTCTCTTTTTTTCCAGCTGCTAAGAGCAGATTTCCTCCACTCCTGCCCCCTTGACACACATGGCCTTGTTGAAGGTCTTTTTCCACTCGCTCTTGCTGCAATGTTTGATCTGTGGAATTTAATTTCACAGCCAAATTGGCTAGAATACAGGTTTTCCCTAAGTGGAGGGAGATTTAGAAGTTTTCCTAATAGTAATAATACAATAATACAAATACAAGTACATTTTTAATGTGGAAATTATAATTCATATTAGTTAATTAAGAACAATTATTTGGTCATAACATATCCATTGTTTACTTTCATATATGTAAATGTTGTTAAATTAATCCTATCAGAAAATTATGCCATTGATTATCTTCAATTGTTGTTGTTGGTGGTGTTAGATGCTGTTGAAAGGCTTCCAGAAATGCATTTACTTTACTGATACATCTTAAATCTGCTATGAACTTTGTTGCTTAATTACTGGAGCATGATTCTAGGAGATAGAGGCTATCACACCACTCACAGATAATTTCCCCATAGGTTTCCAAAATAATCATGCACTGCCTTCGTAGTGGAAATTTGTTGTTGTTAATACTGCTGTCAAGTTTAGTATAGTATAGTATAGTGGCCCTATAAACAAAAGATATGAATCTTTTTATCTTACCATCTCTGATACACTTGAACTCATTGCTGCAGTCACTGTGTCAGTCTACCTTGTTGAGGGTCTTTCAGTCTTTCACTGATCCTCTACCTACATCCGTTTCCAAGGAATGGCCTCTCCTATAACTGACAGTATGTTAGCCTTGTAATCTTTGCCTCCAAGGAGCATGCTGACTGCATTCTTTCCAAAACAAATATTCTTTTTCTTTTTGTTTTCTTGGGTTTTTTTTATTACAATCCATTCATTTCTCTCCTCAAACACCAAAATTCAAAGGCATCAATTCTTCTTCTGTCATCCTTATTCATTATTCAGCTCTCAGATACATAGCAATTGATTGAAAAGACCATGGCCTGAATCAGGCACACCTCAGTCTTCAAACTGATATTATTGCTCTTCAGTATTTTGGAGAGGTCACTAATATCAGAATTCCTGATCTCCCAACTGCTAGGGCCAAGAGTGTTGATTGTTTTTATTTTTTAATGTTTTATTGTGATTTTAATAAAAATTTACAGAAAACTTGGATTTCCATTTATTCATTGCTGCACAGTTTTTCCTCCTATAAGTCCCCTTTGCTATGCACCTCTTATTCTGGACTGTTGGGTGTTGATTGTTGATCCAAATATGATGAAATCATTGATAGTTTAAATTCTTTCTCCATCTGTCATGATTGGCCCTGCGGACCAATTATTTTCTTAATGTTTAGATGTAATCCATATTGAAGGCTGTAGCTGATCTTCAGCAGCAAGTGTTTCAGGTCCTGTCACTTTCAGCAAGCTAGAGTGTGTCATCTGTGTAATGCAGAGTTTTGATCCTTATGCCACATTCTTCTTCAGAGGGTCCAGCTTCATGAACCATTGGCTCAGCATACAGATTGAATAGTTAGGATATAATCCTGATACATACATTTCCTGCTCTTAAGCCATGCAGTGTCCCCTTGTTCTGTTCAAACAACAGCTTCTCGGTCTAGGTATAGATTTCATATGAACACAAATAACCTTTCTGAAATTCCTATTATTTTAAAGGTTAGCCCTAGTGTGTTGTAGTCTACACAGTCAAATGCTTTTTCATAGTCAATAAAACACAGACATTTTTCTGGTATTTTCTCCTCTCAGCCAAGGACATTAGCAATGGCATCCCTTGTGCCATGATCTCTTTTAAACCCAGCTTGAACACCAGGTAGTTCCCTGACAAGGTGCTGCTCCAATTAGTTTTGGATTTTCTTTACCAATGTTTTGCTTGCATGAGATAATAATGATATTTTTCTATAATTTACACATTCTGTTGGATTACTTTTCTTGGGAATATAAACAAATATGGGTTTCTTCCAGTCCATCAGTCTGGCAAATGTCTTCTAAATTTCCTGGCATAGACTGGTGATCTAAATTTCCTGGCATAGACTGGTGATCACATCCAGATTTATATTTGTTAGCTGAAACATGTCAATGGGTATCACATCTATGCATAGAGGCTGTATTTTTTTCAAATGTCTTCCTTCAATACAGCTTAAACTTCTGCCTTCATTACCATTGGCTCTTGTTATATAGTGCTTCCTGACATTTTTCGGTCTCAACCAATTTTTTTTTTTTTAGTACAATGATTCTGTATACTCCTTCCATCTTCTTATGATGTTTCCCAGGCCATTCAAGATTTTGCTGTGGCATCTCTCTGTATTGCAACTCGAGGCTTGAATTTCTTATGCAATTCTTTCAGCTTCTGGAATGCTGAGCAAGTCCTTCCCTTTTTATTCTCTGACTCAAGCTCTGCACATTTATTATAACACTTGGCTTTGTCTTTTTGTGCTATCCTTTGAAATCTTCTATTCAGCTCTTTTACTTTGGTAAATCTTCCCTTTGTGTAGGCCTTACAATGCTCTAATGCAATTTTCAGAGTTTGTTATGACATGAATTTTGGCGTGGATTCCCCCTTCCCCCGCTCTTCTGTATTTTCTCCCCCCCCCAGTCCAGTATATTGTTACTTTTTTTTAAATTTTAATGAAAGTTTAGAGAGACTTTGGATTTCCATTCATACATTGTTGCACACTTTTCTCCCTAACCCCTTCTCCTCAGTTGGCTCTTCTCCTTGAACAGAAAAAAAAATTCTTTCATTCTTATATAATCCTCTGCTTACCCACAAGTCCACTTTATTATACAGCTCTTATTCTGGACTCTTGTCATGAAAATAATACCTAATCATATATTCCTTTTAAACAGTTCTCTCCCTCATCTGTTTCAATGCAGTATACATTATTTATCCCCTCTTTTCTTAAGATCCCCTAAGCCCGATGTCAGTCCCATTTTACAACAGTATTTACAAACATTATGCGGTATTTGTCCTTTGGTGATTGAGATATTTCAATCAGCATACTGTCCTCCAGGGTCACCAATTTTGTATAATTCATGAGTTCCCTGTTTTTCAATGTACCATAGTATTCCATTGTGTGAAAGTAACACAGTTTCTCTATCCATTCGTCTGTTGATGTGCATTTGGGTTGTTTCTAACTCTTTGCTATTGTGAACAAAGCTACAATAAGCATGGATGTGCATATATCTATGTGGGTGGCAGTTCTGATTTCTTTAGGGTATATTCCAGTAGTGGAATTGTTGGGTATAATGGTATTTCTACTTCCAACTTTTTGAGAAAGCACCATACTGTTTCATAGTGGTGGCACCATTTTACACTCCCACTAACAGTGAATAAGGTTTCCAGTTTCTCCACAACCTCGCCAGCATTTGTTGTTTGCGGCTCTGTTGAATTTCGCTAATAGTTCTTTTGATTTGCATCTCTCTTAGAGGTAGAGATTTTGAGCACTTCTTCATGTGTTTGTTCACCATCTGAATGATTTCTTTGGTGAAGTGTCTGTTCACATCTTTTGCCCATTTTGCAATTGGGTTGTTTAACTTTATCTTGTTGTGGCGCTCAAGTATTCTATGAATTCTAGATTTAAGTCCCTTATCAGACATGTCATTACAAAATTTTCCCCCCAAGTCTGTGGCTTCCCTTTTTACTCTGTTGGGGAAGTTTTTAGATGTGCGTAGGGATTTGATTCTTAGAAGGTCCCATTCATCTATTTTATCCTCTCCTGGTTGTAGGTTTTCCAGGATGCTTGGAAAAGGGATTCCAGAGTTCTTCCAAGCTTTTCTCTAATGAAGTTTATAGTCCTTTACTTTAGTCCTAGGTCTTTGATTCATTTTGAATTGGTATTTGTGTATAGAATAAGGTGTGGGTTTTGTTTGAATTTTCTGCAGGGAGTTTTCCAATTTTGCCAACACCATTTGTTAAAAAGGCTGGCGTTTCCCCATTTAACTGATTTCATCTCCTAGTCAAAAATCAGTTGACCATAGGTAGATGGGTTGAGAATTCTATTCCATTGACCTGTGTCTGTTATTGTACCAGTACCATACTGTCTTGACCACCACAGCAGTGTAGTAGGATTTGAAATCAGGGATTGAGATACCTCCTACCTTGTTCCTAATTTTAAGGATTGTGTGGCTTATTCAGGGTCTCTTTCAATTCCAAATGAAATTGGAGATTGTCTTTTCCATCTTGTTGAAGACTAGAATTGGTATTTGTATTGGGATTGCTTTGAACATGTAAATTACTTTTGGTAGTATTGTCACAATATTGAGTTTTCCTATCCATGTTCAAGGTATATTCTTCCATTTCTCAAGGTCTCTTTTTGTTTCTTGTAGTAATGTTTTGTAATTTTCTTTGAATAGATCCTTTCTGTTTCTGATTTGATTTACTCCCAAGTATTTAGTCTTGTGGTTAGCTATCATGAAGGGTATTGGTTTTTCTTACCTTCAGTTCTGTATTCTGTTTGTCACTGTAGAGAAATTAAATTGATTTCTGTATGTTGATCTTGTATCCTGCCACTTTGCTGAACTATATCCAGTAGTTTTCTTGCCGAGTCTTTAGGGTTTTCTAAGTATACGATCATATTATCTGCATATAGAGATAATTTTACCTCCTCTTTGCCAACTTGGATACCTCTTATTTCCTTCTCTTTTCTTATTGCTATCATTAAGTCTTCTAATACATATTGAATAGGAGTGGTGATAATGGGCAGACTTGCCTAGTTCCTGTTCTCAAAAGGAATGCCTTTAATCTCTCTCCATTGAGAACAATTTTCGCTCTCGGGTTTGCATATATATTTTTTAGTATGTTGAGAAAGTTCCCCTCTAATCCTATTGTGTTGAGTATTTTAATCAAGAAAGGGTGTTGGATTTTGTGAAAGACCTTTTCTGCATCAATTGATATGATCATGTGGTTCCTGTTCTTTGTTTGCTAATGTGATGAATTACACTGATTGATTTTCTTATGTTGAACCATCCTTGCATGCCTGCTATGAATCCCACTTGGCCATGATGAATTATTTTTTTTGATATATCATTGAATACAATGGCCAAGATTTTATTCAGGATTTTTGCTTCAATGTTCATGAAAGATATTGGCCTATAGTTTTCTATTTTGGTGGTGTCTTTACCTGGCTTTGGTATCAAGGGTATATTTGCTTCATAGAATGAGTCTGGGAGAATTCCATCTTTTTCTATTTTCTAAAATAGTTTGTGTAGAATTCGTGACAGTTCTTCTCTGAATGTTTGAGAAAATTCACTTGTACAACCATCTGATCCAGGGCTTTTTTGGGGCTGGAAGTTATTTTATTACCTTTTCTATTTCTTCTTTTGTAATGGGTCTATTCAGGTGTTCAATTTCAGTTTGTGTCAGTTTAGGCAGGTTGTGTATTTCTAAATATTTGTCTATTTCCCCTAGGTTTTCCTATGTGTTTGAGTATAGTTTTTCATAATATCCATTGTTAGCCTTTTTATTTTACTTGATTCTGTTGTGATGTTGCCTGTTTCTTCTTTTACTTAGATTATTTGTGTCTTTTCCTTTGTTAGTTTTGCTAGTGGTTTGCCAATTTTATTGACCTTTTCAAAGAATCAACTCATAGTTTCGTTGATGGCTTCAATGGTTTTTCTGTTTTTTTATTTCATTTATTTCTGCTGTAACTGCCTGCTGTGCAAGGTCAGGGACTGCAGTCTTCAGTATCAGTTGAGGCACAAATCAAGAAAACAAAGATTTTAACCACTGGGCCGACTGGCAGCATCCTGATAGATGGTGAAGAGACTGAGATTGTTCATAGTTTTAGATTGCTTTGCTCCACACTCAACACTCTTGGCACCAGCAGCCAGGAAATTAAAAGATGCATTGTGACGAGAGAGACTGTGGTTAGAGACCTCTCTAAAGTGCTGAAGAGCAACAATGTCAGTCTGGAGACTAAGGTGCACCTGATACATCCCATGGTCTTTGCAATCACTTGCTATGCATTAGAGAGCTGGACAATTACTAGGGATGATAGAAGGAGAATTGATGCCTTTGAGCTGTGGTGTTGGAGAAGATTATTGAATATACCATGAACTGGTAAGAAAACGACCAGGTTCATCCCAGAGAGGGTGAAGCCAGGCTGCTCCTTGGAGGTAAGGATTCTGAAGCTTCATCTTACATACTTTGGACATGTTCCAAGAAGGGACCGGTCCTTGGAGAGGGACAGTACAGGAGGGGAAGACCCTTGATGGGATGGATTGATTCAGTGACTAGGGTAATGGGGGTAGATATGTCAGACACAGTGAGATTGGCACAGGATAGGGAAGGTTTTCTGGCTGTTGTACACAGAGTCACTATGAGTAGCAGGTGACCCAAAGGCACATAACAACAACAGCAACTACAACAATTTTTTTTTTAATTTCAGGTTTTTTTAGAAGGTGTCAGGTTTTCTTGCTATTCTTTTTCAATTTGTTGGAGATGTTGGGTTAGAGAATCAATGATAATTTTTTTCCTACCTTTTGATATGTTTACTTATTGCTATAAAATGACCTCTGATCCCAGAGTGTTTTTATTGTCATTTGTTTCAAGAAAATATTTAATTTCTTTTTTTTATTATTTCTTCTTGTACCCACTCATGTTCAAGCAAGGTATTGTTCAACTTCCAAATGTATGGGTTTTTTTTTTCCTCCTTTATCCCCTTGTTATTAATTTCCAATTTTGTAGCATTGCGGTCTGAGGAGGTGTTCTGTATTATTTCTATGTTTTTTAATTCATTGACTCATGTGGCCCAAGATGTGATCTATTCTCGAGAACATTCCATACACTTTGCAGAAGGATAGTGTGTTTTTTTTGTGTGTGTGTGCATTAACTTATAAAGATCTATGAGATTGAGGTGGTTTATTGTGTGGTTTAATTTTTCAGCATCTTTGTTGAGTGATGTATTAAAGTCTCCAACTACTATAGTAGTGCTGTTTATTTCCTTTTTCAGTTTTGTTAATGTTTGTTTTATATATTATGCAGATCTATCATTTGGCTCATAAATGTTTATTATTTTTATGTCCTCATTTTCTATTGACCCTTTAAGCATTATTTAGTGACCTTCCTTGTCCTTTGTGATGGTTTTTGCAATGAAATATATTTTATCAGAGATTATTAGCCCTACTCCTGATTTTTTCTGGTTACCATTTGCATGGTATATTTTTCCCCACCCTTTTATTTTTAGTCATTTATCTTTCTTTATCTTCACTTTTCAGGTGTATTGATAGATTTCGGGTTTTTATCCAATCTGCTACTCTTTTTCTCTTCAGTGGTGCAATTAACCTGTCACAATTCAGTGTGATTATTGAGAGGCACAATTTTATTGTTACCATTGTGCTGAGTTCTTTTTGGTGTTGTTTCTAGTTACTTTGGTACACCCTGCTCTCTTTGGCACCTCTATAAGAAGGATGTCTCTCAGTATTTCCTGCAATGCTGGTCTTCTTTTTACAAACTTCCTTAAGATATGTTGTTTGGGTTTTTTTCTAAGAATTATTAGGGGAAAAAAACCAAAACAAAAAATTGTTGCTGTGAGGCTGAACACTGTGACACTGATATGTCAAATGCATTAATGGTTGTTTGCTCAATGCAGATAATGTGGGCTGGAGCGCCCTGATCCACTTCTGTAATAGATTGCTTCTGGAAACCCTATGAACCTGGAGAGAAGATGAAAGACACACACGTGTTGAGGACTTTCCTTCATAGGGTCACTATGAGTTGTCTGCAACTCAATGGCACTTAACAACAACAACAAGAATATCTTGATCTCTCCATATTTGATGGACAATTTTGCTGGATCTCGATGGCACATAACAACAACAACAACATTCTTGTTTGACGGTTGTGTTCCTTGAGTGTTTGATATATGTCATTCCACTGTCTTCTTGCTTGCATGGATTCTGCTGAGAAATCTGGCACTTAATCTTATCTGCTCTTCCTTATAGATTACTCTTTGTTTCTCCCTTGCTGCTTTACTTGATATCTTTGGTTCTGACTAATTTGATTTTGATATGCTTGACAAATTTGACTATGATATGGCTCGGTGTTGTTTTTCCTCTGGGGTCTATTCTATATGATGTTCTCTCAGATTCTTTAATATATTCTTCATTCTTCATTATTCCCTGGAAGTTTTCTTCAAGTAATTCTTCCACAACTTTTTCGGGGCTTTTACTTGCTTCTTCCTATTCTGGGAGTCTGATGGTGCGCACGTTATTTCTCTTGATGGTGTCCCACATTATTTTTAGGTTTTCTCCCCCCCCCTTTGTTGTTCTGCTTTTTGCTCTAGCACATCAGTGGTGACAATTCTATCTTATATTTCACTGATTCTGTGTTCCATCTCTTCAACTCGGTTCATGTGTCCCTCCATCATGGTGATAGCATCTGAAATACTGGATCCCATATTTTGGATCATGCTTTCTTGTTTGTTTTATCTGCACTGTTTTGGATTGTTTTTTTAAGCTCCTCCTGGTTTTTGCTTGCAGTGTCCTATAATTCTTCAAGTTTGTCCTTCATCCATTGAAAATATCCATTCATTGTTCTTTTAAATCCTGTGTCATAAAGTTCCATCAGACTTTCCGGTTTTAGGAAACCCATTTGTACTGTGTCACTTTTTTGTTGGTGACATCTTGCTTTGCACTTGTGTAGTCTGTGAGGTGGCCTGTTTCTTTCATGATGTTGCTGTTATAGAGTTTTTCATGCCTGAGGTGATGATAGATTCTTGATCTGAAGTCACTGAGTAGAGGTGGGCAGAGTGTAAAGGTAGGTGGAGCCTAGAGGTGGGTGGGGCATAGAGATGGGCAAAGCATACAGGCAGGCTCCAGGGGAGTTGCATAGAGGAGAGTGCCAGGCATGTTGTGTAGAGGCCAGTGGAGGGCTTAGTGCCTAGAGGTGGGCAGAGGGCTTGGCACATAGAGGCAGGTGCAGGGACCAGGCAGGGGTGTATGCAATTTCTCCCTGATTGAGCATGTGTGGGAACCTTACTCAAATTCCAGCTCTCAGGCCCATCTCCTGGGTGCCCCACTTCTGTATTTTCAATGACCTTTTGCTCTTATCATGTATCCTTGATTTCATCCCATGGATCTCCGGTCTTTGATCTTTGGTGATTAATGCCTCAAAATTATTCATATTGTGATTTTTTAATTCAGGTGGGATTGACGCCAGTGGAAATTTAGTTTGTAGAACCTTCATCATTTAGGAATAGAAAATACCTCATATATCATATAAAATGCTTGCTTCAAAATATCGGCCTTCATTATTGACTATATCTCAATACCAAGAAAACAAAGATCCTTATTACTGAGCCAATAGACAACATAATGATATATGGAGAAAGGACTGACACTGTCAGTGATTTCACCTTACTTGGATCCACAGTCGGTACCAGCAGTCAGGAGATTAAGAGATGCATTTCTTTGGACAAGATCACTATCAGGGACCTCTTCCAAATACTGAAGAATAATGACATCACTTTGAAGACTTAAGGTGTGCCTGTTTCAGGCCATAGTCTTTTGGCCACTTGCTATGCATCTGAGACCTGAACAATGAATAAGGATGACAGAAGAGGAATTTATGACTTCAAACTATGGTGTTGAAGAAGAATATTGATTATTCCACAGGCTGCCAAAAGAACAAACAGTTATGTCTTAGAAAAATTCAGTCAGAGGGATCCTTGGAGGTAATGATTGGAAGGTTTCAGATGTGTATCAGAGTTGGTGAGGATGGCACAGGATAGGATAGGATTCTGATCTGTTTTTCCATAGGGCTGCTATGGGGCATATTCAACTAATTGGCATCTAACAACACACAACAACAACAATCATAAGTCACTAGTGATACAAGTAAATTAGGTAATTCTAAAACACACATAATTGCAGAAGTCCACTGGAAAACAATGACTTCTGATCATATCTAAATTCAGTAGCATAATTCTCAAGAATCTAAATTATTCTATCTTCTTTTATCCTACTTCATGTACTCAGTACTTCATCTGGTACCCATTTCCTTAAGTACTCTAGTTTCCTCATAATTCATTCACTCTTAGTGTTATAAGGACGTCACATATGATTATTTAATGATGATGAGGTATATTAAACAGAACTGGAAATCAGTCATATATCATGATCTCTGCTATGCTTAAACCCATTGTTGCTATCACTGCAATCCATCTTGTTGAGGGTCTTCCTCTCTTTCTCTGATCTTCCACCTTTCCCAGTCTTCTTTCAAGGAAGGACAGGCACCGCTTGATATATAAGAAGTCTAAAATTCATCATGCAAGTGATTGTGATCTATTGTAAGATGTTTTCCAAAGAGAATTGTTTGTTGGCCTAGTAGGTAAAGAGCTGTTCTGACAACATAAAGGTAGGGGCTACTTCATAGGAGAAAGATGGCCAATCTCCTCTCAAACAATTTATAGCCTCAGAAAACTGAGGGTCAGCTCAGTTGCTTCCAACTTGATCACAATGAGAGAAAGCTTGAGGTTTTGATGTCATCCAAAGGAGTCATGTTAGCACAATAATTAAAGCATCTAATTACTAATTCCAAAAGTTTGGCATTTTAGACATAGAAGCTTCTTCTCTGGAGAAAACTGAGGTGGTCTGCTTCCTTAAAGACTTACGGTTTTGGAGATCCCATGAGCTAGAACATTAGCCAGGGGCTTGGTTTTATGTTGCCCTTCTTGATCAATCAGACTTGCCTAATCAGACCTAGAATTCCATCAGTTTCTACCTTACACATTAGGTGTCACCCTCTTCTAAATATCCTTTGCATGTTTCAACTACAATGCCATACAATAAGTGTAAAAGAAAACTTTGTGTATTTGTTTTGAAAGAATGAGGGGCTTTTCAATACTAATGGTGACATAATATTTAGAGAGGAAATAAAGCAGAAAACAAGGGTCCTGTAATGTTTTAAGCAATAGAATTATACATTTGTCCTGCTAAAGTATAATGAAGGTTATATTAGTATCAAACTGTCAGAGTTTCAGAGCATCTGTGATTTTATTACCAGAAACTCAACTTTGGGGAACAAGATATATGTAGTTGAATGGCTTTGTTATGACTGTGTTAATGACTTTTAGATTCTTAAAGTGACTTTTGTAAGAAGAATTTATCAAGTCTAAAGTCAAATGTTTATTGCCTCTCCTGAGAGAGTAATAATACCACATGACAAACCCTCAAAAGGGTTCCAAACTGGGTTTGGGAAGCAAGACTTATTAGTAACTCTGGAGTAGTCTAACCCACTTTCTATTCTTGTGAAGGTATCCAGGCCTTCAAAATGTGAAGGTCTCAGCTGAGTAATTGAGAAGCTGAGGAATTCTTTATGTTCCAAGTCTGGGACCTTTGATTCAGAAGACAATTTTAAAAAATTACAGTTGGAGAAAATGGAGAAAGAGACTAAGAAGAAATTTTATCATAAATAGGAAGATGATTAGAGGTGATGGGAAGAAGCTTCATTAAAATCCAAAGACATGCAGGTGAATATAACACAGGAAATAATTTTTCTAGGAAAAAAATTTGCTCCAATTTTATCGAAACTATAATTTAAAATATAAAATAAAAGAAATATTTTTAAAATATATGTTGTTTCAAGCACTACAACAGATACACAAATAAATAAAAGATATTTATTGTTCTCAAAAACTTTATAATCTACTAGATGAGGACTTGCATGAACCTAGTCATATAGTAACTTAGTTGTAAGGAGTTGCACTCAATCCATCAGCTGCTCTGTGGGAGAAATATGGTCAATCTCCTCCTGTGTGATTTACTGCCTCTGAAAACCCTCTGGAGGATCAGCTAGGAGTCAGGTCTGACTCAGTGGTACACAACAAGAATCATACATCTACACCACAACAAAAACTCAACTCATTGCCTTTGAATCATAATGGACTTGCAGCTGACCATCCTATGGATTTTCAGAGGATGAAGGAAAATTAGAAATTGTTAAGAAAGAAATGGAACGCATAAATATTGACATATTAGGCATTGGAGAGATGAGATGGACTGGCATGGGGC
>NW_006399833.1:5526002-5554477 GCF_000299155.1 Elephantulus edwardii
TTAGGGCTGTTGTGCATAGGGTCGCTATGAGTCGGAAACGACTCGACGGCACATAACAACAACAACAAATAAATTTTAAAAGACGAGGTTGTCAATATTTCTTTCCTGGAGCAGGTGGTGAATTTTAACTAAGTATTTTGGAGTTGGCAGCATCTTCCTACTCATTAAAGCTCCTTACAGCTAAAATTTCTAAATTTGGTACTATGAAACCGAGAGTTATTCTCTAACAAAGACGGGCATTTCAGAGTAAAGATTTTACCACATTATAAGATTCAGTTGAACATTCACAGCTTTCCCCTAACCTATTAAACCTTTAATAAGCCAAAATCACAGACAATGCAGAAGTAATTAGCACTCTTTTATACAGAAAAAAAATTAAGCACTCCTAGACCTCAAAATTATCCTCTTAAAATCACAACAAATAACACACAAAACATGAAATGATGTTGGCTTAAAGATTAAGGTGCCTTGATACAAGACAAGGGCTTTTCAGTTACTTGCTATGCATCTAAAAGTTGGACAATCAATAAGGATAACAGAAGAAGAATCAATGCCTTTGGATTGTGGTTTTGGAAGAAAGTACTATATCCCATGGACTGCCAAGAGAACAAATAAGTATATCTTAGACAAAGTGTAACCAGGGTGCTCCTTAGAGACGAATATGGCAGTTTAATCTCACATACTGTGGGTTTGTTGTTAGCAGGGGCCAGTCCTTGGAATAAGACATCATGCTAGGAAAGGTGGAAGGTCAGTGAATGAGAGAGGACCCTTAAGGAGGTGGATTGACACAATGACTGTTAACAATGGGCTCAAATATACAGAGATGGTGAAAATGGGACAGGATAGGATAAGATCTGTTGTTCATAATAGGGTCACTATGAGTTATATTTGAAAGCATCTAACAACATGGGCAACAACAACATTGTGTCCACAGACACAATTAAAAGTGACAGCTTGACTCCGAGATGCTGAAAGCAGTTCCCTCATGAGGGAAGTAGACAGTAGACTGGCTACTCTTAATGCTCTTACTGCTCAGGGTGCACACTGTATCTTTAACAGTCATATCACTAAATGTTAGTTTTGTTTTTACATTTTTTTCCAAACATGGGTATACTCAGGTTTCTTTGGCTTAGTGGTTAGTGAAAACAAATGCTAATATACCTCTTTCATAAAAAGAAAGTGTTTGTGGTATTAGAACCTTGAAAAATGGTTTTTCTATCTATTGTGTTAGTCCCTGCTGGGGGTATGGGTTCCAGCTACCTCAACTTTGAACACATGATTTTGCAAATCATCAAGAGCTGTGAGACCAATTTAAGAGAGGGGACTTTTCAGACTGTGGAGAGACTTTGGCCTGGCAGAATTCTGGAGATGAAGCCAGAGTTAAAGGTTTTTTTCCTACATGATTTGTGATTACTATGAAATAAAGCTTTCTGTATGGTTGAGGTAAATTTGAGGTTTTTTTGTGCTGCTGAACTGAACTTAGACTTCCACTTGTTGGCTGAGAATCTGTCAGAACTAACTGAAGAATTGTGTTTTGCTGTTAGGCTGGCTTGTTCACTAAATCTGAACTTTCACTATGTAATATCCTTTGTCTCCCTCACACCCCAATCTGTTTCCCTTTAAACCCCACAACTGTGAGTAAAGTTTGTAAATCAATTTGCAATGAATGATTAATAGCGGAGCATAGAGGATGACATATCTGAATAAGTAGCTATTTGTTTGGTACTGTGGATGTTATTGATGGAGATAGTTCTCTATGAAGCAGGTAGAAGTCAGACTTGGCCTTCTCCATGTTACTACTGCTCCTTACACAGTGGTATTAAGTGAGTTTTTGAAAATTGGGAATAAAGGTATTTTCATTTTCTCAGTGCCTGTGCCATTTTCAACAAGAGCTCATTTTCTATCTCAGATGAGTAACAAGTGATTTTCTGGTTGATATTATTAGCATAAAATTTCTACTCATGGAAAACCTTGCACAATCAAACTATGACAACAATATTTTTCCAACCTTTTAATAATGGTTATCTGCCTAGATACAAACTCTTACCAAAAGGGAGGAAAAACTGTCAAAAGGAAAATGATCAAACATCTACAAAGATTAAATACTTAGACATAGCCAAAGTTGATGGAAAAGAAATAAATTGCACTTTGATATGATGCACACAAGAAAGATAAGTCTAGAGGGAGACCAAGGCACGCACTAATCAATGTATTTTCTTTAAAAACCTTGTCAGAAAAAAAATTCTTGCATACCAAAGTTATAGTCTTTTTTTGATAAGCTACCTTTTAACCTGGAAAGTAGAAGCTGTTATTATTCTTATGTGCCATGGAATTGGAACTGACTCACCGCTGACCCTCCAGTGGGTTTTCAGAGGTTGTAAATCACAAGGGAAGAGATTGCCCATCTTTCTCCCATGGAGAAGCTGGTGGATTTGAACAACTTGTCTTTGTCTTTTCCGCACAAGTCATTGCCATTTTTACCAAGGGGTTAACATCCTGCTTTAGTCCTCCTTTGGCTAAAGAATTAAGCCAGATGGGAAAGACTAGAGGGGATGATCTTTGAACAACAAAAGTAGAATAGTGCACAGCAATTTTAATCGCCCTTTAAAGAGCCAGTTTTAGTGTATGACAAGTAATCCTGAACCCTTGTTAGAGCAAGTAGGCCCACTTAGTCATTCAGAATGCCAAGAGGAAAGGTATGGAGATAGGAATGAAGGCAAATGTAAACACAATTTATTAGAAAAGATATGTCCCAGAAATATGGAACAACTGTGCCATAGGTGTGCCAAACACTATAATGGTTACCCATTCTGGTCAGTGGAGCTTCCAGATTGATTCAGGTTTGGAAGCAGGAGTGGCATCCACTTCCTAAACCACATGCCTCTGGAAACTCTATGAACTTTGATAAATGTCAACAGTTGTAGAGAGGCTTCAGGCCTTTTCTTCATCAGGTCACTATGAATTATGCTCAACTCAAAGATAATCAACAACAACAACAACAAGAAGTGGGTCTTACCTTGTTGTTCTTGACCTAACTGTTGCTAAGATTAATTTTTCATGTGCCCCATATGTGATTTTGGGTGCTTCCAGGAAAGTTTTACTATGTGTGTCAGGACTATGAGACACTTAGGTCCAGTGTTATTATATTTCCTGGTTTTGATTGGGTAGGAACTGGTTCTAGCCACTCCATCTGCCCTTTGGCTTCTATTGGCCCCTAACATGAGTTTTTGCTTTCTTCCTTATCTCATTGCTGTCTGCTTTAACATTCTTTCCACTCAACCTCACTTCCTTTTGCCTGACTTACCCAAATTTGATCCTAACACCACTAAACAAGCCACAAGAGTCCTCTGGAAAGCAAATTGTATCTAAAAAACAAAACAAAGCTATAAAAACAGATTAAAAATTATGATAAAAAGTAATAATTTCCATTTCAGTTAATTTTGTGACCAGTATCAAGTTCTAATTAAGTCAACTCCAATGTATGGCAACTCCCATGAGTATGAGAGCAGGGCTTTCAGTGGTAGAATTTTTAGAAATAGATTTCCAGGTCATTCTTCTGAGGCACTTCTTTCTTGGTGGATTTGTTTCACCAAGTTTTAATTTTACAGCTGAGTGTGCTAACCATTTATGTCACTCAGGGACTCTAGTAGATGGGAAGCTGCAAGTGATTTTGTCCTTACTAGTACTTTGGGCACATGACTAGGAGGGGCTGGTCCCTGGAGAAGGACATCATGCTCAGAAGGGTGGAGGGACAGTGCAGGAGAGGAAGACCTCGGATACAAAGGATTGATAAGGTAACTGGGGCAATATGGGTTGTTGTGTCAGTGAGACTGGCTCGGGACGTTAGGCTTCAGAGTTGCTGTACATAGGGTGGCTATAAGTCACAGGTGAGTCACAGCACATAACAACAGGACAGAAAAGGCAAGAAGTTGGAAGAATGTAACTATAGAGTTGTATGGGGCCTTATCTATACATCTACTATTACATGGAAAAGCATTTACAACCCTTTGAATGGAGCAGGACAGATACTGTTATCTCCATTTTTTTAATCTCTATTTTTTTTTAATTTACGTTGTTTATTTTTCATTTCAATGAACATCTACAGAGATTTTGGAATTCCATTCATTCATTGTTGCACCCTTCTCCCCGCACAAAACCCCCCCCCCGTTTGCTTCTCTCCTTGAAAAGCAAAAGAAAAACTCCCTCATTGGTTTAAGTGGAAAAAAAATCTCTTGCAGAATTGAAGTAAACTGCCTAAAACCACAGTGGTGGCAAGGTCCCTTGTATCCCCAATTAGCACCTCCTGTGTAACTATCGCCCTCAATCTCCCTGAAATAAAAGTTTTGATAAGGGAACTTGGTCACTTATAATTTAATTTAGAATTCAAAGCCATCCTTATCTAATAGCAGAAAAAAAGAAAATGATATATACTTTAACAGTTTAAAATCCCAAGTATTTGTAACCTGTAAATCCAGGGAGCTTGTGCATGGCAAAGTTGATGCTTAGAACATTAAACTTCATTACAAAAGTTTCTGGCATTTCAAGTACATTATTTCAGTTTTTCCCTCTAGTGATGTGGAGGGAGGAAAACTCAACATTGGGGATGGAGTGGGAAACAATAAAAGGGCGCTTGTAATGCTGGGTGGGGATGGGGGGCTGAGCTGGGGGGGGAACTTAATTTCAAATGTTAAAGTGGATATTTTCACAAAAGCACACCTAGATCTTAATGAAGAAGAGCAAGAGATAAGATTTAACAGGGAAAAGAAAAGACTCACAGGAATATCATTGATGGTTATTTTAATAGAAAAGCAGGAAGGAAATTTGTTTTGGGATCTGCCCAAAATGCTTGCCCAGTAAAAGGAGTGGAAGATGGTGTCAGTCGATCTGCAGGGTTATCTAGTTTTGCAACAGTAAGTATTGTATGTAAATGCTGACCTATCACTACATCCTACAATTTAGAAGCCCTGGTGCAACATTAGTTAAGCATTCTGTGGCTAAGTGAAAGGCTGGTGATTTGGCAATTTGAACCTGTTATTCTCAAAAAGAAAGAAAAGACAGTCAGCTACTTCAAAGGTTACAGCCTAAGGGAGCTCTGGGGCCTAGTGGTAAGAAACTGCATTGCAATCCTAAAGATTATAGCCTAAGAATCCCTATGGGTCATTTCCAATCTGTCTTATAGGATCGCCATGAGTTGCAGGGTAACAGGTTTACAATTATGTGAATTAGAGGATTTAGGCACAACATAGACAAATGAAGGCATTAAAATTCTCTCATCAGGTACACTATAGCACACTGGGCAAACATTCCATATCTTTTACACTAGAAATTTGAAAACACAGATAAGTTTCATTGTTTAACGTGTTTTATGCCTGTTGCATGAAGCAGTACTGTAGTAAATTTGTTGTTGTTAGCTGTTATCGAGTAGCCAACAACTCACAGCGACTCAGATCAACAGATCTGAGCCTTGCCCTATCCTGTGTCATCTTCACCATCTCTGAGAAACTTGAGCTTATTGTTAAAGTCACTATAACTGTAAATCTAGGACATCCATACATGTAGAAAGGATGAAGCTTATGGGAGAGAAGGTGTTGATCACGATGCCCTGTTTCAAGGGTTAAGTTTGAGTTGTTAGGGAATCTGTGGGGATATTACTCCATTCCACCCATTACTAATTATACACTAAATGTTTTTGTCTTTTCTGTGATCTTCTGGTATCCA
The DNA here is from genome assembly GCF_000299155.1 of Elephantulus edwardii. Classification (NCBI taxonomy): domain Eukaryota; kingdom Metazoa; phylum Chordata; class Mammalia; order Macroscelidea; family Macroscelididae; genus Elephantulus; species Elephantulus edwardii. The sequence goes on from NW_006399833.1 coordinate 5,531,721, forward strand.
CACATATCAGGAACCAACCCTACTGAATGAAAAGGAAGCCCAGTTGACCTTTGGAAAGGTGGGATTTTGCAGTTTGCATAGAATGTTCTCAAAGGATACGCACCTCTTAGAGAACAACTACTGCATATAAAAGACATTTCCCAGACCCAGCGAGGCAACCCACTTAATTTCATGTTACAGCCAATTCAACAAAATTCTGGCATAATAAATAAATCAGCATAGCTAGGTTCCATGTAATTGATTTGGCATATGCTGTCAAAGAATCAAAGCTGAGGCAGTGACTTTCTTTTAAAAGATCTTGTTAGTCATTGTTCCAAAGCTAGATCAACTGAATCATTTGCTTTTTGTTCTGAGAAATATCAAGGTCAGTGATACCTTGTTGTGAAATTTGGAAAAGTGGGTTATAAACTGTCAATCCTTAGTCTTTTTAACGGTGCATAAGAGTACTACTACACCAATTGGAGTAATGAGAGGTAAAAAAAGGTTTCATATGGGCATTGTCATGCTAGAGATTCAGCACCACAGTCTGACATAAAATTATTGTGCAAAAAAAAATGAATCTCCTAATGAAAGGACTAGTTTAAAATTTCAATGGATGAAGTTCGAGTGGCACTGTTAACCCAAAGACAATGCCTTCCTGGCAATTCTAATCCATCCATGGGTCTGTAGGACAAACATGGATAATCTCCTCCCCCAGGGTTTATACCCTTGGAAACCCAAGGGAGGGTCAGTTATGGATCATTTCTGTCTGGAAGGCAATGAGTGAATGAAGGTGATGGCAGAGTTTATCTTAACATGTTTGAAAAGAAAGAAAATTATCTATAGATGGAACTGAATCAATTTCAAGGCTTACAAAGAGTATTAATACTAGAGGCTAGGGTCAATGCAGTCTGTCTGAGCTGATCCTGTATGCTCTGTGGGACCCCACAGGGATAATGGGATCTGACACTGTGCTTCTAGGCCGTGTCCATTGCTTTACTAGAAATAGAATGCACTGGTCTTGCCTGATTTTTGGATAGTCCTATAAGAACTAGCTTCCTAGTGTAGATTAAGACAATTTGGAGGCTCACAAATACTGATGATAATGTAGGAGTTAAACAACCATTATCACTGGTTTTTGGAGACACGGGGGATAGTACAGAGGCAGCATGGGTAGTACATAGTGTTTCTTCTCCATTTAAAGCTGTTCAGAACCATCACATCCTCAAGAAACATTCATTAAAAGTTTCATTCCCTTTCCCATCTCATTTATCACAGAGTGCACTGGCTGGGGGTTAAGTTTATGGCTACAGCATAGAGCACAGAGAAATTCACAGAGACACAGAAAACGCTGCATAGGATGATTTTTTAATGGAACTCTCTAATCAGACCTCTCAGAGTTATGCTCAGAAGTCAGTGACTAATAGGTTGAGGAGAAAAAGATTATATTCAATCTGCCTGTTAACTATAAGACTTTAATCAATTTCAGGGTAAAATGTTCTTAAGCAGAAAGACATAATAGGGCAGCGATCTCATCTCTCCAAAAGGTTGGTGCCATTTTCTATTTTTTTTCCCTCTCCAATTTGAAGGATATTAATGCTTAGACCATTCCCAAGTGTATTCTGTATCAATCCTGAGGAAGAAGAAAGTCATCAATCTCAAAGGGCTACACATGTCCTTACTTCTGAATGGTTAGAACCTGAATCTCCCAGTATAACAATAACATTTTATCATATTGGGGTATCTGGAAGATCTTGCTGAGGGAGCCCTGGCAAAACTGTAAGCTTATTGTCCTGCCTAAGACTCTATTCAAAGGAAGCCAAATACAGCAGGACTAGTGAAAAGAAAACACATATTTGAATCAGATTTGGATCATGGGTCACCAGTTTGCAATTTCCAGTCTAGACTACAATTATTAAAAGATTTCAGGGAAAAGTAGTATTAATTAAGGCCAGAATAGTCCTAGCATACTTTGTAAAAATAATTTGAGTGGGTCTTGGAAGATGGGTACAATTTCTCTTCTCTACAACTATTTAATTTTTAGAAACCCGCTTTTTCCCCAACAAGAAATAAATTAATTTTAAACATTATCACAACTGTTGTTATTGTTTTTATGTGCCATCGAGTCATTTGTGACTCACAGAGACCCTATGTACAACAGCCCTAAACTCTGCTCTATCCTGTGCCAATCGCATTGCCTCTGACACACCCATCCTGATTGCCCCAGTCACTGAATCAGTCCACCTCATAGAGGGTCTTCCCCTCCTGCGCTATCCCTCGACCCTCCCAAGCATGATGTCTCTCTCCAAGGACCACTACTTTGGTAAAAATTTACTACTCTAGGCTCATATTCTTTTTTCTTTATAAATGTGAGAGAATCTTTGGCTTTCAATCTCATGGCTGCATTGTTCACTGCAATTCACTGAAAATTGTTGACTACTGTCAAGTCAGAACTGACTCATAGCTGACCTTCTAATGGGTTTTTGAGGCAATAAAACACATGAAAGGAGGTTGCCCATCTTTCTCCCATGGAGAATGGTGGATCTGAACCACATGATTTTGGGTTGCAAGAACAATTTCTTACCATTAAACCACCAGAGCTCCACTGGATGAAAGTGTTTCTTTTCATGTCTACATTCCAGGAGAGCAGAATCCAGAACAAACTGCACATCTTCAATGTCACAGAAGATTGCTAGGTGTGTGGAACAGTATGGGCAACTTTTAGCTTTTCCATCATGGCTATTTTAAAGAGCTGTCACCAGTCTTTTCTCTCTAAAAAAGAAATTACTATATATGTTCAGCTGGACAATGCATAAGGATGACAGAAAAATAATTGACACCTTTGAGCTGCGGTGTTGGAGAAGAGCATGGGATAGAATCATGGATGGCCAAGAAAATGAATAGATATGTCTTGGAGAGGGCACAGCCAGAGTGCTCTTTGGAGGCAAGAATGATGAGGCTTCACCTAACACACTTTGGACATATTGCTAGGAGGTGCTATTCCTTGGAGAGGGACATCATGTTGGGAAGGGTGGAGGGTTGGCAAAGGAGGGGAAGACTCTCAACCAGGTGGATTGACATTGGTGGCTGCTGCACTGGGCTCTTATGTGTCAGGAAGTGTGAGGATGGTGCAAGACAGGACTAGGTTCAGATCTTCTGTTCACAGGGTCGCTATGAGCCATGCTCAACTTGATGGCACCTAACAACAACAACAACTTAATGGCCCCACTGCAAATATTTCCTTTTATGCCCTTGTTGAGACATTGCACCATATTTCTCTGGGTTTCTTACTTTGATTGAGTAGGATGAGAGTCGCTATGAGTCAGACTCGACTCATTGGCACCTAACAACAACAACAACAACAACAACTATATGTTCCTTTTGAATGTTAGCAATGAAACATTATTCCTTTAACTGTGGATACCTTAAGGTGCTCCAAGATCTTTACATAATGGCCAAGGTCTGAGCTGGATGCTGCTGCTGTTGTGCAGGAGGCAAGGATTGCTGTACAGGTGTCAAGAAACAAACTTTTAAAAAGTCCACAAGCATCACGTCTCACATCTAACATTCTCTATCAGCGCACATCTATAAACTCAAACTTATTGCTATCAAGTCAGTTCCAACTTACAGTGACCCTCCCTCAGGTTTCTATGGCTCTAAGAGGTCACGAGAGAAGACTACCCTTCTTTCTCTCTCAAAGCTGCTGCTGGATCCAAACCTCTAGTAGATTCAACCCTCAGGAGATGTGCAGCCTTTGGGTTCATAGTGCAGCTTGCTCTGGACTACACCTCCAGAGTTTCCTATCATTTTAAAACCAAGAATAGCCATCTTTCAACACTTCCAGGGTTTATCACAGAATGTAGAAGTTGGAAGTCATTCTTTCATGCTGCAACTCAAATTTCACTCTCTCCAAGAAATATTGATGATTACCCTCATCCCAAATAGATTTCCCCCCTCAACTATCCCAATTGATGATTTTAGCACTTAATGCCTGTACCAATTATTTGGTTCACATAAAATGAAAACTTAAAGCCATTGAGTCATAAGCGACTCATAACTGACCTCCCACTGGGTTTCAGAGGCTGTGAATAGCTCAAGAGGAGAGTGCCCATATTTCACCCTTAGAGCTCCTACTGGTGGATTCGAATTGCCAGAGAGGTGAAGCTTTTGGGTTAGCAGCCCAACAATATAGATTAGGCCACCAGAGTTCCCTTGGCTCACAAAAGGAGCTTCCTACAAATAGCAGAACTCTTTGTAAAATGTTGTTGCTGTTGTTTGGTATCATCGAGTACAACTCATAGTGACCTTATGAAAAACAGATCTGAACCCTGTTCCAACCCCACCATCTCCGACACACTTGAGTTCATTGCTGTGGTCATCATGGCAGTCCATCTAGTTAAGGGTCTCCCTCTCTTTTACTGACCCTCCACCTTTTGCAGCATGATTGATTTCCTTTTGCAAGGAATAGCCTCTCCTAGCAACATGCCCATATCAGGTGAGTAAAAGCTTTGCCATCCTTTGCCTCCAAGGAGCACTCTGGCTGCACTTTTCCTAGAACGTATCTGTTTGTTCCTTTGGCAGTCCATGGGATATTCAGTGCTCTTCTCCAACATCATACACAGCCTGAAGCAATCAATTCTTCTGTCATCTTTTGTAAAATGGGATGTATCACAGGCTAGCTAGGGAAGCAGGTAATGTGAGAGGAAAAGTGGATTCAAGTTGTTGTTGTGATATGCCGTTAAGCACATAGCTTTGTAAATAGCTGCCCTTCCTGTAAGTCATGTGCCCACTTGGTATTATTAAACCTCAGTCTTTTTCCTCTCCTCCCCACCCCTAAACCTCAGTCTTCATCTATAAAATGAGTATAATAATCCCTACCTATGTCATGTAACTCGTGAATAATTCAAATGAGATAACAAAAGGAAAGTACTAAACACAAACGTAAAATAATGTCATCATTATTCTCTAACATTTCAGTGAGTAAGAATAATTGTTTTAAAGTTCAGACTGGATGAATAATCAAATCTTCAGGTTAGTAATTACAAAATAATAATCCTCATTATTTTTTACCCATTGCTCTTAGTAGTCTGGCATGATCAGAATTTATGAGCACTACATTTTGAGTTGCACAATGACATAAGACATACAAAGCATATTTTACTATATTCTTCAGGCTTCATCTGGGAAACAACAATAATGAAGATCAAAGAGGATAATCAAAGCACAAGTAAAGACAAAGGGACTGGTAATGCTAAATGAAAAAGGTAGTAATTACTTATAGCAGCTCAGATAAAAATATTTGCTATAGGCTGTGAGCCTATAAATTTGCAATGTCCATTTTTATTCAAGGGCGTTTTGGTGGCCTACTCCATAAAGAGTTGCACTGCTTACCTAAGGGTCATGTCTCTTTGGTGGTCTGAATCTACCAGCAGCTCCTTGGGAGAAAGATGAGCAGTCTCCTCTCATGTGATTTACCGCCTCAGAAACCCAATGGAAGGTCAGCTGTGAGTCAGTTAATCACAAGAGAGGAGATTAGCCATGCTTCTCCTACCACGTGCCTTCAAGATTGCCATGCAGCTTCTTGCTACTAGGCCACCAGTGCTCCCTACCATCCTTACTTGAGGTTAGAGTGCTTTTATAGCTATTTTGGTAAATGTTTTACTTGATTATGTTCCCAACAAACACACATACATCCTGTTTTATTCTATGACTCTCTTTATGCTTACTAATCAGGCAGTGTAGAATAGTGGCTTAAGAACAGGAGATTTGGACTTTGTCAGACCTTGGTTTAAACCAAAATTCTGCCATTTGTTAGCCTTGTAATTCATAACAAGTTATTTGACATTTGAATCTCAAGTTTCTTAAGAGTAAAGTGAGGTGATAATAGTATTTATGGCATGAATATCTTTAGATACTATTTTCCAGTGTGAATAAATACTTTTGCTTTATATAAAAGCTCAAGAGTGATACCAATTATTCCTATAAAAATGAAAACACAAAAATAAAAAAATAGAACGCAAGAACGTGGACACAACCCAAAGGTCCAACCACAACCAAATGGATTGAGAAATTGTGGTACATTCACACAATGGAATACGATGCAGCACTTTGGGGCAACAATTTAAAAAAATACTATGGAACTTGGGAGAGGCTGGAAAGCATTATATTGAGTGAACTAAAGCAGTCTCATATGGACAAATACTGCATAAGACCATTATTTTAAAAATAAGACCATTATTATAAAAATAGAAAGATAACTAGTAAAACGTGTATGGGAACTCAAAAGGAGGAAGGCTAAAGATGGGTATAGGTGAAACCACAAGGTTGCACAGTTTGATGGGTGGGGGATGAAGGAAGTGGGAAGGATCTGGGCAAAAAGACAGGGTAATGATGGACAAGGTCCAATGGTGATTAATTTTATAAAACATAATGCATGAGAATATATGAAACACAATATGGATGAAGAATAGCGTGAAACACAATGTTTACAAACTTTGTAAGCAAGCCAATAATAAAAAAGAAAGAAAATTAAGTAACTACTTTTTTTTATTTTTTAATTGAGATTTTAATGAACTTGGGATTCCAATCATTCATTGTTGCACATTTCCTCCCTGCCTCTCTACCCTCAGATCACTTTTTTCTTTGGGAAATATGTTCTTTCATTGCTATACAGAATCCCCTCCCCCCACCAGATCAGTTTACTATGCAGCTCTTATTCTGGACTCCTGTCGTGATAATAATACCTAATCCTATATTTCTTTGATACAGTTCTCTCCCTCATCTCTTTCAATGCCATGTAGATTACTTATCCTCTCTTTTCTTAGTTCCTCCCAGCTCCCATGTCAGTTCTGTTTTACAATAGTGGCATTATGCCACATTTGTCCTTTTGTGACTGAAATATTTTGCTCAGCAAAATGTCCTCCAGGGTCACCTATTTTGTATAAGAATTCATGAGTTCCTTGTTTGTCAATGCCCCATAGTATTCCATTGTGTGAAAGTACCACAGCTTCTCTATCCATTCGTTTGTTGATGGGCACTTAGGTTGTTTCCAACTCCTTGCTATTGTGAACAAAGCCACAATAAACATGGGTGTGCATATATCTAATTTGGTGGCAGTTCTGGTTTCTTTAGGGTATATTTCCAGCAGCAGAATTCCTGGGTCAAATGGTATCTCTATTTCCAACTTTCTGAGAAAACACCATACTGCCTTCCATAGTGGTTGCACCATTTTATGCTCCAACTAATAGTGAATAAGGGTTCCAGTTTCTTCACAACCTTGCCAACATTTGTTGTTTGCTGTTCTGTTAAATTTTGCTATTCTTACTGGGGTGAGATGATATTTCATAGTTGTTTTGATAAGTAACTATCTTTTAAAAAATGAAAAGGCAGTTTAATGTAGTTCTCACACAAAATGAAAATTACTCAGATCATCTTCAGAAAGGTTTAGTGGCAGATTGGACATGAGCTGATAATTAGTGAAGATGGATGAGAAGAATATGGAGGTTTATGATATAGTTTTTTTCTGTTTTGTTTGTGTAAGGAATCTTCCAAAAGGACAACGATGACCTCATAGAGAAACTCCTACAACCAAGGATTTTATGAGAGAATATAATAAGAAAAAAAGTCAAGAGAAAACTAAAACAATTAGACAATAGAACCAGATTAATAAGTAAGCATTGCTATTGTCATGTGCTATCGAGTTGCTTGTGGCTCATAAGAGCCCTAAACGCCGTTCTATCCTGTGCCAACCTCACCGTCTCAAACACACTCATTCCCACCACTCCACTCACAGAATCGATCTATCTCATCAAGGGTCTTCCTCTCCTGCGCCATCCCTCCACTCTCCCAAACACGATGTCCCTCTCCAAGGACCAGTCCCTCCTTGCAACATGCCCAAAGTATGTCAGATGAAGCTTCAGAATCCTTGACTCCAAGGAGCATTCCGGCTTCACCTTCTCCAGGACAAACCTCTTCGTTCTCCTAGCAGTCCATCGTATATTCAACACTCGTCTCCAGCACCACAGCTCAAAGACATCAATTCTCTTTCTATCATCCCTATTCACATGGACTGCCAAAAGAACAAAGAGATATATCCTGAAAAGGGTGCAGCCAGAGTGCTCCTTGGAGGCAAGGATGGTGAGGCATTATCTTTCATAATTTGGACATGTAACTAAGCGAAACATGGAAAGGGACATCATGCTTGAAAAGATGGAGTGTCAGCGAAGGAGAGGACCACTCCCAATGAGATAGATTGACACTGTGATTTTAGCAATAGGCTCTCCTGTGTCAGAGATGATAAGGATGGCACAGGATAGGGCAAGGTTCAGGATGGCTGTTCAGAGGTTCACTATGAGTCAGAACAACATTATGGAAGCTATCCCTATTATCCTAAAAAACTCACATCTCTACCATAGAGTCAGTTCCTACTTATATATAATCAGGTTTCCAAAGTTGTAAATCACAATGGAAGGAGACTGTCTATCTTTCAACCTTCGAGCTTCTTCTAGATTTGAACCATTGTTGATATGCAGCATATTTTGCTGTGAACTATGCTATCAGAGCTCTCTAGACATTTGTAAAAGTGACTTCAAATGCACCATTGGCCAGTTTCTGAAATACCTAGTTTTGAGCCATCTACACCCCAGGATTTCATGTCAGAAGTTATTAAGAAAGATCAGAAGAAAAAAAATAAGAGAACAATTCAGAACATAATTCTAATGGGTTTTGTGTGGTATTCTTTGAGAAGGCTATTAATAAGTGACAATTTATATTATTGATTTTTTAATATTATTTTTAATTGGTTTGCTTACAAAGTTCATATTCATTGTTTTTAACACTATTCTTCATTCGCATTTTGTTCATAGAATCATTCTCATATTATTTAATTTATGTAGAAACTAGATGGTGTATTTATTTACTCCAACTTCGGCAGATGTTGCTGGTGCCTGTAGATACTCTGGACCACTCATGCCATTTTCAATAGATAGTCTGATAAAGATTCTGTGCCTGTGCATAAGGTTTATCTTTATTTTCAAGATAGCTCTAGCTCTTTTACATTCTGTGACTTTTGGTGACCATCACACAGACAAGGACCTTTCTTAAGCTGTTGTCAATTTGGTAATTTATAATCAATTAAGCCGTTGTAATCAATTTGGTTAAGTGAAGAGGCATCTTCAAAGAGCTTTCTGGCAAACTATAAATAAGAAAACCGTACAGCACGTTACATAAAAACTCCAATTTGAAAGAGATTGCAGCACCAAATACACAAAGTGCCACAATGCTTTCCTCTGGTCATTGATTGTATTTGTAATTTTAACCACTGAATGTCGTCTCGCATTCTAAATGCTTGCAAGAAATAAACCTGCAACAATACCAGCAATGTAGTATATATAATGCCTTATTCAAGCCTGAGGTGAGCAAAGATGGTGAAGCCTCATATTTATGTGAACCTTACATTCAGGATCATGCTACTTATCTAGATTCAGGGCCAATCCTTGGTTTGCGTCAAGAGAGAACACAGGCTTAGTGATAGAGGCATCCCAGGAATTTGATTTTATGACATGGAATTCATCAAACTCCTCTAAAGGAGACATTTGGATGGAAAATTCCTTCTGTTCAAGATTAAAGACCACATTCTGTTGTTACCAGTTGTCTCTAAAAGTAAATTACACTGCTGTCAGTTATACAACTTTCTTTATAACAGGACCTGGCACAATAAAAAGAAAACAGCCTGTGAGTCAGAAAACCTGAGTTCTAGTCAAGCTCCTCTAATACCAGCTAGCTGCATACCCTTGGGCAAGCCATTTAATCCCATCTTTATGGGTTAGAGGATAACAGAATTATAGCTATTCTGTTACCATAGCAGTAAACAGCAGGAGGTGAGGAAGAATCCAAAAAAGAGCATTTTATGGAAACACAGCCACTCTAAGCAAAAACATGTCTGTACCATCTAACTGTAGGAACAGTAAAGAGGCAAATCTAAACTAAAAGGAAAGAAATTTTTAAAAAGCCCAGAACCCAACACTCAACCTGTCAGCAGATCAAATCTGACTGTTACAACCCTATCAGACAGGGTTGGACAAAACCACTTCACACAGTTTGCAAGGCTGTAACTCTTTCTTTATCAAAACACACTACCCCATCTTTTTTCCCTTAGAGTGGCTGGCAGATTCACACCATCAATGTTTTGGTTAGCAGTCTAATTCTTTAACCACCAAGGCTACTTTAAAAGGAGTTGAATTCAATGGGGGAGGGGGGAGAAACTACCTTGCATTGAATAGACTCTACACCACGTACAAAAATTATCAAACTAAGAAGTAGCCTGGTTTCTGAAGAAGCAAGAGATAAGAATGAGTGAAATTGAAAGGAGGTGACTTAAGAAGTTCCAGAGAAAGGATCAAGACTAGAGAACACCATCAACATAACCATCAGCAATGTTCCAGATGGTGGCTGCTTGGTCTGTGTCCTAGACTGAAGACTATGTAATGCCTCCCAGGCGACCAATGATGAACACGTAGTGTAGACAAGAAATAATCCTTTGTTATGTTAAGCTACTGAGATCCGGCGAGTTGTTTTCTAAGTAGCATAGCCAGCCCTGTTCTAACAAATTGTTCTGCAGTAATAACTTGGTTTTCTCTGGGTAGATGAGCTTCAGGAAAAAGCCATCGTGTTTCCCAGAGCTTGCGTCCTAGAATACTCTAGGGTTCTCTTATGAATATGAACAAAAGTATGTCACAGTTGCTGGCAGCTAATAGTGGGCACAGAAAATAAAGAGGACAACTCAGGACAAAGTAGGCTCAGAGGACTGGTAACTTGATATAAATCCTTCCTCTCATTCCATTCCAAGTAAATACTGACTGAAGGTCATATGGCTTTTTGACGGCTTGTACAGAATTAATAGTCCCAGGCCAGTCTGAAGCAAGCAGGTGTCCTTAGTAATATAACTAGCACCTCCATTTGTCAATTTTGTTCAGGAACTAAAGACGCAAAAATCTTAATAAACAACAAAAGGAGAACTAACTGAGACCCTTAAAAGTGGCCATGCTGAACAGAACTTAAAAGTGAACCATGAAGAAGAACTGTATTGTTAGCTTTGAAAGAGGAAATGAAAAATGTAGCCGTGTATAATTTAAGGTTAATTAGGAGCTCTGCAGGGCACTCTGGTGGCCTAGTGGGTCAGGACTTGCACTGCCAACCAAGCAACTGGTGGATTCAACCCAGCAGGCAGTTTGAATCCACCAGCTTCTCAGAGAGATCCTGATGATCAAATGTTTCCCGAGTAATTTACAGTAATTTACAGTCTCTAAAAACCTACTGGAGGGTCAGCTATGAGTTGGTTCGACTTAAAAGCACAGAACAACAATAACAAGAGCTCAGGTGGTGGAATGCTAAATGTGCTGGATTGCTAGTCAAAATGTTGGCAGTTCCAATCTATGAGGTGCTCCTTGAGAGAAAGATGGGCAATCTCCTCCCATAACAGAAACCTCAGAAACCCAACAGAGGGTCTCTATGAGTTTGGATAAATTTGACAGCAATGAGTTTGGGTTTGTTGTTTGGGGGGTTGTTTGTTTGACACTTCATTTGAATTCTTTTTCCCTTGACCTAGTGATAAGAAGCTGTGCTGCAATCCCAAAGGTACGAGGTTTGAATCCACCAGCTGCACAGCAGAAGAAGGATGGGCAATCTCCTCCCACGTGATTTACTATCTCTGAAAACCCACTGGAGTGTCAGCTATGAGTCAATTATCTTATATTGTTCAACAAAAATAAGAATCACTAATCTTTTCCCAGTCAGAGTTACTAATAGGTAAAGAGTTACTAAATAGGTTCATAAATATCACTGCAGGAAGCTGAGGCACTAATTGCAAGTTGTCTCATATTCATGACTTCTATTATCCACACAGTAAAGTGGGGACTTGGAGATTATGAGATATATGACAGTAGTATGAGAATAAGCTTCCAATAACCGCTGTAATTTATTAACTCATACAAATATCAGACACTAGGAGTATTATTGTTCATCTTCACAATCATATGTGGTAGATATTTTCCTAATGAGGAGACTAAGGGATATCAAGAGAAGGCAGAAGACCAGGCAAGGAACAGTGTCAAGAACTGAGTCAAGAATAAGATATGACAGTTGGTTTAATGAGGATGAGGGCTGGGAAATATTACATGATTTATTGTTTAGCAGATTATGTTTAAGAAATTAATCTCAGTTAATAGGGTGGAGAAAAAGCCAAAATACAAAGAACTACAGCTCAATGGCTTATATTCTCCTCCCCGTCCCTGCCACACATACACTTAATTAATGGCAGAAAAGTACATAGAATAATTGTAGATTATTTTTTATGAAAACTGGAACATCACACACACAGCTATCTATGTGAATCTCATCAGAGCTATGGACTATTTCTCCAGAAAAATGCACACACATGCCAAACTGTGTACACAATTGAATGGGGTTTGGAAGCACATCTGAAGCTAAGTTTAGGGATTAATGATATATCAAAATCAACATGGAGGTTGTGGAGCTGTGGGAGTAGTACATAGGTGACTTCAAGTGTCTTATAATATTTTATTTCTTAACTGGATAATGGTCACACAGATGTTCATTGATTATTTTTGTATTGATTATTACTTTACATAAACTTTATATATCTATGTATTTTGGAAGCAGAAGTGGCATCCACTTCCTAAACAAAATGCCTCTGGAAACTATGAACTTTGAAAAACTACAATAGTTATAGAAAGGCGTCAGTTCTTTTGTTCATAGGGTCACTGTGAGTTGTGCTCGACTTAACAGAAATCAATAACAACAACAACATATATTTTGTAACTTTTATTGCCTAAAATGTTTTATAATTTTTTTAAAATGAAAAAAAGTGGTTAGGCCCTGTTGTTGCTGTTGTTGTTATGTGCTGTGGAGTTGCCTGAGACTCATAGTGACTTCTCTTAAACCTGCTTTATCCTGAGCCAGTCTCACCATCTCTGATACACCTACCCCCATTGCCCCAGTTACTCTGTCCATCCATCTCATCCGAGGTTTTCCTCTCCTGCGCTGTCCCTCCACCCTTCCAAGCATCCTTCTTTGTCTTTCTCCAAGGAGTAGCTCTTCCTGGTTAGGTGGTGTTGTTGTTGTTGTTAAGTGCCGTCCAGTCGCAGGCGACTCATAGCGACCCTATGAAGGAGAGTCCTCAACGCTTGGGTGTCTCTCATCCTCTCTCCAGGTTCATAGGGTTTCTGGAGACAAGCTATTATGGAAGTGGATGCCATTCCTCCTTCCAAGCTTGGTTAGGTACTAGAATACACTTATATATTTGGGAGTGATGTGGTATAATGTTGGCAATTTACTCTTGAGTAATTAAAGGGGAGAACTGTATTTTCTTTACTGTATTATTGAGGAATGAGCATAAGAATCCAAGGGTGGGGGGTGGGAGCAGAGGGATGAAGATGTGCAGGGGGAGGGGGAAATTAATCATGGAGTTGTACAATTTGATGGATGGGGAGGTGAGGGAAATTGGAAGAATATGTTCTGGAAAACAATGTATTCAAATTTTGTAAATGAACTAGTATAATAAAAAAAATTCCCTTTTGTGTTTAGCTTGAGAATTCTTCAGACAATACCACTACAAACCAAAATCCTAAGAAATTTGTTACCAATATTCTCATTACACATTTACCCTTCTTAATGAGAGAAGACCTGTACAAATGGTAATAAACATTTGGTTGCTTTACAAAGGCAAAAGTCCTATGACATGGTGGATGAGAACTATTGTTAGGTGCCATCAAGTTGAGTATGACTCATAGCAACTCTATGAACAACAGATCTGAACCTTGTCTGATCATGTGCCATTCTCACATTTCCTGACACACAAGAGCCCATTGTGGAAGTCACTGTGTCGATCCACCTGGTCATGGGTCTTCCTCTCCTTTGTCACAAGCATCATGTCCCTCTTCAAGGAATAGCCTCTCCTAGCTACATGCCTAAAGTATGTGAGAGGCATATTAGAGAGAGATGAGAACTAGTTTCAATAGCTTATTAAAATGGAGAAATGTGCCTCCAACAGAAAAGAAAAAAATGGTTGCTGTTGAATTCCTAACAATAATCAGAACAATAATAATGTTATTTTTGTGGAGTGCCTCCAAGACAATCCCAAGTCATAAAGTTGCTATGTTATAAAGTAGAAATGCTCCAGAGAGTTTTCCTGGCTGGGATACAGTAGGATTTAGGGCTGTTGTTGTCACTATGAGTCACAGGCAACTCGATGGCACATAACAAGAACAACAATCTTTAGGGAGATCACTAGGTCTTTCTCTTTTGCCAGTGGGTGGGCTAGCAGCCAATAGTAGAACAATCGTTGTTCTACTACAGCTCCTTAATAACAACACTGAGTTACTGGGTTGCCCATAACTCATAGTGACCCTATGAATAACAGAACAAAATGAACCCTGCCCATCCTATTCCATCCTCATGATCTCTGTAATATGCTCAAGTCCATTGTTAAAGTCACAGTTGCAGTCCATCTTATTAAGGATCTGCCTCTAATCCCTCCTCCCTTTCCCAACATGATATCTTTTCCCAACATGCTCAAAGTTTATGAGACCAAGTTTCACCAATCTTGTTTCCAAGGAGCACTCTGGTTGCTCTTCCTCCAAAACAGATTTGTTTGAGTTTTTGGTCAGTCCTTGATGTATTCAATAATTTTCACCTTAATATAGTCAGTACTCTTTGCTAACAGCACAATTCAAAAGCATCAATTCCTTTGGGATTGCAGTTCAGCTTCTTACCACCAGGCCATCAGTGGGTTGTGGAGGTAGGGGCGAATCTGGTGTGAGGGGCAATGTATACGATCTTTGTAGGTAAACTAGTATAAAATTTAAAAAAAAGAATTGTAAGACAATGGGGGGGGAGCATCAAGCCCTCTTTAAGCTTTCTTATTCATTATCCAACTTTCACATGCTTATAAAACTATTAAAAATACCAGACACACATTAGTCTTTAAACTGATCTCCTTGCTCTTTAGCACTTTAAAGAGGTTCTTGACAGCAAACTTGACCAATGCAACACAACTTTTTTTCCCCCCAAAAAAAGATACAATAGCAAGATTTGATGACATTTTCTGGCTACCAGTGTATTACACACATTATTTTATTTATGATTCTCAATGACTCATCAGCCATATCAGTTAAGATGACAAAGGAAATGAGGGAAGTGAGTTCTGATGACCACCAGGGCTATAAGCAGGAGCTCTGTAGAGAGTAGTACGACTAATGCCAAAGCTGACTATTTCTAGTGGTTTGAATCCACCAACCTCTCCAAGAAAGAAAGATGAGCAATCTCCTCTTGTTAAGACGTACAGCCTCAGAAACCGGATGGAGGGTCACTATAAGTCAGAATAGACATGACAGCAGTGAGTTTAAGAGCTACCAGCAGCTGCTCTAATGGCACAATTGTTAAGTGCTTAGATGCTCATCGAAAAGTTGCTGCTTTGAACTGATCAAACCTCTCCATAGGAAAAAGGTCTTGTGATTTATTTCCTTTCTTACCTAGAAAAACCTATGGGGCAGTTCTATTCTGTTACATGAAGTTATTATTAGTAGAAATAGTACCTAGTAACAATAAGGCTGAGGTGATGATTTTTCAGAGGGTTCACTGTGAGAGGAAACTTTAGGGGAAATCTTAGCTGGGAAATCAGACCTTTTAGCTCTTCACAAATGTGTGGGCTGTGTCTTCTGTAGAGAAAAGCGTCACTTTTTTCAGTCTCCTCAAACACACAGTATGAGCTAGTAGTAACTGTGATACCTCAACTCTTGTTCATGGTATCTAATTGCCTTGTTTCCCAAAAACTTAGTAGGACTATACTTTTAAAAATCAGATAAATCATCTGTTCTGACCAATACAAATATTTCAAATGAGTGATGTCAACAAAATTAGTAGTATACAATATCTACATTTCTTACTCATTATATACTATTTCTTCAATACATAATCCAAATCCTACTTTTGTGAAGTCTTAACCTCACTAAAATAAAAATAAAAATGCTTCATTCTTTCACATTCAATAATAGTTCTTCTTACACACCTATGAAGTTGAACACCAGATTGTTGTTATCTTATGCACCATCCTATCGCCTATGACTCACAGCCACCCTATGTACAACACCTCTGAAACCTATCCTGTCCTGAGGCAGTCTCACTGACTCCGACCAACACAACCACCCCTATTGCCTCAGTTACTGTATCAATCCATCTCATCCAGGGTACTCCTCTCCTGTACTGTCTCTCCACGCTTCTGAGCATGATGTCCTTCTCCAAGGATTGGTCCCTCCTGGCCACATGCCTAAAGTATGTGAGACGGAGCTTCAAATTCCTAGCCTCCAAGGAGAAACTTGGTTCTACCCTCTCCAAGACAGACCTGTTTGTTTTCTTGGCAGTCCATGGTATGTTCAAGGCTCTTCTCCAGAACCACAACTCAAAGGCATCAATTCTTCTTGTCATTTTTAGTCATTGTCCAACTCTCTAACGCATCACAAGTAATTGTGAAGACTGTGGCCTGGATAAGAGTTCTAGTCTCTAGAGTCTAGACTGACAACGTTGCTTAACCATACTCCGGAAAGGGGCCTGACAGCAGATATTTCCAATACAAAAACCGGGAAGAAGGACCAGTAGTTTGAAAATATGGACTTGGTGACAGAAATGAGGCTAGGGATAGAATGCTAAACTTCCACACAATCAATGATTTTTTAATTTTAAATACATTTTACAAGAAAGAGAAATGCAGGCTACACATACGAATTTCACCTGATTGTATGCACAGGAATCAGATTTATTACATCTGTGGAAGGAATCGTTGGAGAAGTTCAATATCAGCAGTGAAAACTAGGCCAGGTGCTGATTGTGGAACAACAGACCACCAATACCAGGTTAACATACTATAAAAATTATAAAATTTGGATGAATTTCCACAGTTCCGTGTGTGTGTGTGTGTGTGTGTGTGTGTGTGTGTATGAGAGAAAGTGGGCTAGGTTTGTGCAGAATTCAAGTAAATTATTATTTTCCAACACTGTATAACTAAATATAAAAGAAGTAAACAGAATAATGCCATTACTGTAAAAACAGAAGGAAAACTAATAAGATGTGTATGGATATCCAGAGATGGAAGGGAAGGGGCAGGGTGTCTATGGGTGGGGAGGAGGAGAAATCATGGAGTCACAGAGGTTGATGGGTGAAGGAGCGGGTGAAGGAATTAGGAAAATCCAGTGGAGATCTGAAGAGATTGCATAATAATGGTCATAGATCAATGGTTATTAATTTTATAAGGCACAGTGTAAGAATTTGTGAAATGCTGCATAACTTGGAAGACTCGAAAGCAAAGTCTACTGTGTGACATGTCAGTCACAAAAGGACAATTATTGTATAAGGGCCACTATTCTAAAAAGATAAGGAAAGTTATTTATACAGATAAAATCAATCTTGACAATTCACAGGGATGAGAAGGGAAGAAAAGGGGAGGAAAAATTAATAAAGCTCTGATGGCTTTGTGGTAAGGAACTGTACTGCAATCCCAAAGGCAAGAGATTAAAATCCACCAGCTGTTTCATCGGAGAAAGATGGGTAATCTCCTCCCATGTGATTAAAACTGTCTCTGAAAACCTGCTGGAGGGTCTGCTATGGGTCGGTTCTGACTCAATAGTACACAGTAGCAGCATAAACTGGGTGAATACACAACACTGATTAGACATTGTATATAATTAATTAATCAATGACAATATTATTTGGAACCAGGAGTGGCACCCACTTCCTAAACAACATGCCTCTGGAAACCCTATGAACTTTGATAAACGTCGATAGTTATAGAAAGGCTTCAGGCCTTTTGTTTACAGGGTCACTATGAGTCATATTCGACTCAATGGCAATCAACAACAATTAATGTTCTAAAACAAAATGTCTATGAATGTATGGAACACTAATATGATTTGTATGCCTTCACTCACGTGGAAAAGAAATAATTTTCAAAAAATAAAAAACAGTAGTAAACTGGAGACTATGATCTATAGCCATCCTTCAATTTCAGATTTTTAGTTTTCCTTTCCATCTCTTCATTTTATTGACTTTATAAATAATTAAACGTGAAAAACATTGAAATAAGTTTATATTTGTAAAACAGCATTTTTTGTCAGATTTTTTGTACTAGATTTGTACATGAGAATTGTTTGAGAGGAAAAAGGATCTGCTCCTAGAAATTCTGAACATATTTTTCTTCATTATTACTGTCAAAATAAACTTCAGGATTTTTAAGTATGCTCTGGTCGCCTAGTTGCTTGGAAGGTTTTGGAAGGTATTCCTATATCTTGTTGAATTTGTATCTCAAAGGCAAGGCCAAATATATCTTATAATCTTCTGTATTCACAAAGAGAATTGACAAATGGATGATGCTTGCCGTTTTAGACCTTTCTTCCCAACCCTTTTCCTTCTGAGTGAAGAAAAATAGTCTTAATAAGCTTAATAGAACAAAGAAAAATATCACTTAATTTTCATTCCCTTCCCAACAGAAAATTAGACTCTCACAGGACCAATTCAGCTTTATGGCCAGAGGTCCCAGACATTTCTGGGAAAGCCTAGTTTTTCTGAGATAAAAGTTGTAGAGCTTTAGGACTAGGGAAATTTCCACTGAAAAGCACCAACTCCCCCTTAATACAAGTGAACCAGATTGAAAGATAATGACAATCTAACTCTGTTGTTGTCTGACAAAGGGGAACTGGAACTTCAAAGATGCCTGTTGAGGTACCTGCAGGTATAATATATTTACAGCTGGGATCCAGATCGCCATAGGACATCACAAAGATAGATCTGTAAGGCTAGTTATGGCTGTGAGATAACTGGAACAACCATAATAATGATAATCTTAGTGCCTTTCCCCCATGAAGCCTTAAAAGACAAATTTGATAAAATATTAACCATTTTCTCTAAACTGCTCGTAAATTGGTTCATCATGCTTTTCTAGTAGAGAGGCAATCATAAAAGAGGACAGAATAATAAAAATAGTCATTCTAAAGCTAATTACATACATAATTACTTGTCCTAGGGTCATAGTATTAGAGTGTATGTTTGAATCTATGAATATTTGTTCCACAATTTGGAGGGTTATTGGCACCATAACAATTGTTGTTGATATGTGCCTCAAGTTGGAACCAATTCATAACTGACCCCTCCAGTGGGTTTTCAAAAGCAGTGAATTGCACAGGAGGAGACTCCCATTTTTCTACTACAGAGCAGCTGTTAGATTTGAAGCATTTGTCTTTGGGTTGATAGTGCAACTCTTTAACCTCCAGGTCACAAGAGGTACCTCCCTAAAGAAATACTCAACCAATAATTCCATTGCTATCTATTGACTCCATCAGGTTACTGAAACTGTAATCTTTACAAGAAGAAACTATCTCATATTTCTCCCATAGAGCATCTGATGCATCTGAACCACTGATTTTTCTGTTAACAGACTAACATGTTAACACATGCTCCTTACCTAAAGAAATAGAAGTGGGGAAAATGTCATAAAATGATGTCTAAACTTGAATTCAGACTCGAACTTACTGCCATGCAGGCAGTTCATACTCATAGCAACCCTGCATCAGGTTTCTGATGCTGTAAATTGTAATGGGAGGAAACTGGCCATCTTTTGCAAATAGAGCTGTTGGTGGATTTGAACAGTCTTCGAGTTAGCAGTGCAACTCCCTATACCACCAGAGTTCCCATCTTGAGATAAAAGACTTGGTGGAAGAGAGTTTGAGTTAAGTATCTCATAAAATGACTTTAATACCCTTCTCCAGTTCAGCCTCTAATGTTCCAGCCAAATTGACTTAAGTACTTGCCATGATCTTCCTACAACAGAGGTGATCACAGTGCCTCAAACATAGTAGGCACTCAATAAATGTTCATGGAAGGAAGAAAAGAAAAAAAAATAGGTGAAAACAGAAGAAAAAAAAACCAGGAGGAAAGAAAAATTACAGAAAGATGCTGTACTGCAATCCTGAAGGCATGTGGTTCAAATCCACTTGATGCTCCTTGGGAGAAGGATGACCAATCTCCTCCCTTGCAATTAACCCCCTCTGATAATGAGCTGAAAGGTACACAACTTACAAGGAGATATAGCATGATTTAAAATAAGGAAAGGTATATATCAGGGCTGCATCCTTCCACCATAGCTATTCAATGTGCATGATGAACAAGTAATATGAGAAGCTAGAGTATATGAAAAAGAATGCAGCATCAAGATTAGAGGAAGATTCATCAACAACTTTTGATATTCAGATGACCAAATCTTGGTTGCTGAAAATGAAGAAAACTTGAAACACTTACTGAAGGAAGTAAAAACCACTCAATATGGAATCATGATAAATGGAGAGAAGATTGGCGTCGTCAAGGATTTTATTTTACTCGGATTCATAATCAACACCCATGGAAGCAGTAATCAAGACATCTAAAGGACACTATATTGGGCAAAAAAGCTGTCAAGGGCCTCTAAAATCAGCTGTCAGCTGCTAAAGAATAAGAATGTCAGTTTAAAGATTAAGGTGTGCCTAACCCATGCCATGGCATTTTAAAAAATTTTACGTTATTAATTTTAATGAACATTTATAGAGATTTTGGATTTCCATTCACTCATTTTTGCACTTTTCTCCCTGTGCCATGGCATTTTTAATTGTTTCATATGCTTATGAATGCTGGGTAATGAATAAAGGAGACCACAGAAGAATTAATGCCTTTAAATCGTGATGTTGCAAACAATATAAAGTATATGATCGACTGTTCAGTGACAAATCTGTCATGGAAGAGATACAGATAGGGGGCTCCTTAAAAGCAGGAAAGGTAAGACTTAGTCTCACATACATTGGGCATGTTGTCAGGACAGACCAGGCCCTGGAAAACAACACTATGTTTGGAAGAGTGAAGGGTCAGAGAAGGAAGAAGAGGAAGACACTCAATGGGATGGATTGACAAAGTGACTGCTCCAGTGTGTTAAAGCACAGCAGAGATTATGAGGCCCTACCAAACTACTCTACCTGAGCTTTTTAGTAGGAAGGCAGAGGGTAGTAAAGAAGGTGTTTCAAACAGAAAGAAAATCACAAGAAGTGCATCTGCAGGGCATGTTTAGCCAACATCAAAAGTAGAACTGTGATTTAAACATCATGACCACAATAACATGAGATAGGGTTGTATTTATAGGTAAGGTCTGATCATGATGACAATAGGGATTAACCAATAACCACGTGTGTATTTCTGATGTGAACAAGTGTATTCGAACTTTATAAATAAATCAGTTGTTGTTGTTACGTGCCATCGAGTCACTTGCAACTCATAGCGACCCTATGTACAAGAGCTCTAAATGCTGTTCTATCCTGTGTCAACCTAGCCATCTCAAATGCACTTATTCCCACCGCTCCAGTCACAGAATCGATCCATCTCATCCAAGGTCTTCCTCTCCATTGTCGCCCCTCCACTCTGCCAAGCATGATGTCCCTCTCCAAGGACTAGTTCCTCCTTGCAACATGCCCAAAATATATCAGATGAAGCTTCAGAATCCTTGACTCCAGGGAACACTCTGGCTTCACCCTCTCCAGGACAAGCCTGTTTGTTCTCCTAGCAGTCCATGGTATATTCAATACTCTTCTCCAGCACCAAAGCTCAAAGGCATCAATCCTCTTTATATCAACCCTATTCACTGTCCAACTCTCCGATGCATAGCACATAATTGCGAAGACTATAGCCTGGATCAGGTGCACCTTAGTCTCCAGCCTGACATCATTGCTCTTCAGTACCCTGGAGAGGTCCCTCACAGCCGACTTTCCCAATGCAGTTCGTCTCCTGATGTCTTGGCTGCTGTTACCAAGAGTGTTGACTGTTGAGCCAAATAAATTAAAACTGTTAACTATCTCAATCTCTTCACTATCCATGCTGATGCTGCCAATTGGCCCAGTGGGGAGAATCTTTGTTTTCTTGACGTTGAGCTTCAGTATAAATCAGTATAAAATTTAAAAATTTTAAAAAAAAGGAAACCACAAATAATCCTTTTGCTTTTAGAGAAGAGAACGACAAGATAAAGGATGAGACAGCAGGAAACAACTGAAACCAGGGGAACAGTTAGGTCTGTTGTAGAAATCCAGGTAAGAGAGAACAAAAAAATCTTATTTTCAAAGGCAGAACAGTAGAGTTGTTTTCAGTCCAAGATGTGACTGTTTACTGGATTTAATACTTGTGTTTACAAGGATTTCTATAGCTGTATAGAGTTTATGTGTATATAGGTAGTTTATGTGCATATAAAGTAGTTTAGAAGTAAGGAATTGTGCTGCTAACCCAAAGGTAGGTGGTTCGAATTCACTAGCTTCTCTACAGGAGAAAGATGGGCAATCTCCTCTTAGGTGATTTACTGCCTCTGAAAACCCACTAGAGGATCAGCTATAGATTTGTTCTAATGCAATGGTACACAATTGATGACTTAGTGGTTAGGGAGCCACACTGTTAACACAAAGGTGGTGCTTTTCAGCAGTTCAAATCCACCAGTGAATCTGAGAAAGAAAGATGGGCAATCTCTTCGTACATGATTTACAGCCTCTGAAAATCCACTGGAAGGTCAGCTATGAGTCAGTTCCAACTTTATAGCAATGGGTTTGGTTTTATAATTTTTTAAGTTTTATGTGTTTTTCAAGATAGTATACAGCAGCTAATAAAATAATACATGAAAACGTCTTTTGAAAAACTAAAGCACTAAAATATATTAT
>NW_006399833.1:5555977-5571127 GCF_000299155.1 Elephantulus edwardii
CTCTTTAAACATAGAGGTTAAAAGGAGTAAAGGCAGGTAACTTTCTCATTGCCGGCTTCTCTTTTCCTGTGTGCCCTTGGAAATGGCATCTGCAAGTAACAATATCAATGAAAACAATTCACTTAACATGCAATTAGTTGAGGAAAACGATTACATTATTTCTAGTAAAAGAGGAATGCAACAAAGCAGATCAGACAGTACCAAGGGTTTCTCCAATGAAGGATGTCAAACTGAAGAAGCCTAAGAACTGCAGTAAAGTTCATTCTCAAACAAATGAACAAGTCAAAACTAAGAGAAGAAGATCCAGTAGCAAAATGCCATCCCTGCCTTTACTGGACATTTTGCCTCCGACACCAGGGTTCACCAGGATATTTTGTCTGATTAATCCTGTGATTAGTGCCAGTAACTAAATCTGAGTACTAATGGCAAAAATTCAGTGTTTTACCTGAAGGTCCAGATAAATGCTTATCTTGCTCAAAAACATGAATAATAAGATGATGAAAAGATTACTGACATTGAGGAAGTATAAAGAACCCTTTGCTTTTGAACTGTGGTATTGGAGAAGAGTGTCGAATATCCCATGGACTACCAAAAGAACAAACAGATAATATCTTAGAGAAGGTACAGTCAGAGTCCTCCTTGGAGGCAAAGAAGGAACAGCAGAAATTGTGATGGGGCAGGATTAGGCAGTTTTGATTCAGAGTTTATTCAATGGCAGATAACTATAAAAACAGAGAAGAATGAGTACTTGCCTTATGTTCTGGTGACATAGCGTATTAAATGTTATACTGCTAACCAAAAAGTCAGCAGTTGAAAGCAACCAGCAGCTCCAAGGAAAAAAATGTGTAGTCTACTTCTGTAAAAACTTATAGACTTGAGAACTTGAAGAATTATATGACTTGTCTATTGATTCAGTGGCAGTGGGTTGGATGTGGATTTGTGTGTCTTAAGCACACTCTCAGGTGGTAATTAAAAAAAAAATCACACCAAAACCTCCCAAAACTAATAAGGAAATTTGGTTTCAGAAACGTAAATTAATTGTTCCAGGTCACACAGTTATTATTAAATGTAAGAAGGAAGAGCCAGTGTAGAAACAAAATTCTGATTTCTATTTTTCTTTTAAACATCACAGTATTAAATCGAGTTGTTATTTTTCCATTAAAACAATCTTTGCTGGTGTTATCATTAGTTATCAATAATATTGACAAGGAAAAGGCTGATTATGCAGGTCATTAAGATTAGATGTGCTACAAATAAAATCCACAATAAGATACAGTCTCATAGTACACTTAGAAAACCCTAAGGACTCAGCAAGAAAACTACTAGACATAGTTGACCAGTTCAGCAAACTGGCAGGATACAAAAACAACATTTAAAATCAATTGGATTTCTCAACAGAGACAAAGAGAATACAGAACTGTAGCTAACAAAAACAATACCCTTCACAATAGCTAATCACAAGATTAAATACTTGGGAGTAAATTTAACCAGAAGCATAAAGGATCTATTCAATGAAAATTATAAAACATTACTACAAGAGAGAAAAAGAGACCTGAGAAATGGAATAATGTACCTTGCTCATGGATAGGAAGACTCAATATTGTGAAAATAACAATACTACCAAAGGCAATTTACATGTTCAATATAATCCCAATACAAATACCAATTCCATTCTTCAACGAGATGGAAAAGGCAATCTCCAATTTTATTTGGAATGGAAAGAGGCCCCGAATCAGCAAAACCCTCCTTAAAAAGAGAAATAAGGTAGGAGGCACCTCACTCCCTGATTTCAAATCCAACTACACTGCTGTGGTAGTCAAGACAGCATGGTACTGGTATAGTGACAGATGGAATAGAATTAAGAATACAGAAATCAGCCGATCTACCTATGGTCAACTGATTTTTGACAAAGAAGATGAAATCAGTTAAGTGGAGAACAAATAGTGTTGGCAAAATTGGGAAACTATCTGCAGAAAACTCAAGCAAGACCCACAACCCACTTCATACACAAAAACCAACTCAAAGTGGATCAAGGACTTAGGACTAAAACAAAGGACTATAAACTTCATTAGAGAAAAGCTTGAAAAACTCTAGAAGTCCTAATCCACAGCATAAACAGTCTTCCAAGCATCCTGAAAAACCTACAACCAGGAGAGGATAAAATAGATGAATGCCATCTTCTAAGAATAAAATCCCTATGCTCATCCAAAAACTTCTCCAACAGGGTAACAAGGGAAGCCACAGAAAGGGAAAATCTGGAGGATAGCTACCTGGCCAACTGACTGGAAGAGATTGATATTATTTTCCCATTCCAAAGAAGAGTGACCTGACAGAGTGCAGAAATTATGGAACGAAATCATTAATATTATATACAAGCAAGTTTCAGCTGAAAATTATCCAAAAACTGCCAGATGTGCAGGCTGGGTTTAGAAGAGGGTGTGGTACTTAGGACATTATAGTTAATGTTAGATGGATCTTGGCAGAAAGCAGAGAGTACCAGAGAAATTTTTTTATCTGTGTTTCATTGACTATGAAAAGGCTTTTGACTGTGTGGATCAAAACAAACTGTGGTTGACTCTGAAAAGAATGGGAATCCCAGAACACTTGATTGTGCGTATGCAAAACCTATAATTGAACCAAGAGGCAGCCATCAGAACAGAGCAAAGAGACACTGAATGGTTCAAAATAGGGAAAGGTGTCCGCCAGGAATGTATTCTGTCTCCATACCTTTTCAAACAGATCATCCAGGACACTAAGCTATATGAGGAGGAATGTGGCATCAGGACTGGAGGAAGATTCATCAACAATCTACGTTATGCAGATGACACAACCCTGCTTGCTGAAACTGAGGAGGACCTGAAGCACTTGCTGCAGAAGATCAAGGACTGCAGCCTTCAATATGGATTGAAGCTCAACATCAAGAAAATAAAGATTCTTGCCACTGGGCCAATTTGCAGCATCATTATGGATAGTGAAGAGATTGAGATTGTGAATAGTTTTCATGCATGTCCTTGGTTCCACAATCAGCACTCTTGGTAGCAGCAGCCAGGAAATCAAGAGACAAATTGCAATGGGAAAGTCAGCCGTCAGGGATCTCTCCAGAGTACTGAGGAGCAATGACCTCAGGCTGGAGACTAAAGTGTGCCTGATCCGGGCCATAGTCTTTGCAATTGTGTGCTATGTGTCAGAGAGCTAGACAGTGACTATGGATGATAGAAAGAGAATTGATGACTTTGAGTTGTGGTGCTGGAGAAGAGTATTGAGTAGATCATGGACTGGTAGGAGAACAAACAAGTTTGTCCTGGAAAGGGTGAAACCAGGCTGCTCCTTGTAGGAAAGGATTCTGAAGCTTTGGCTACATATTTTGGGCATGTTGCAAGGGAGGACCAGTCCTTGGAGAGTTACACCATGTTTGGGAGGACAGCACAAGATAGGAAGAA
Source organism: Elephantulus edwardii (assembly GCF_000299155.1). Taxonomy (NCBI): domain Eukaryota; kingdom Metazoa; phylum Chordata; class Mammalia; order Macroscelidea; family Macroscelididae; genus Elephantulus; species Elephantulus edwardii. The sequence goes on from NW_006399833.1 coordinate 5,559,418, forward strand.
ACTTGATGAGATGGATCAATTCAGTGATTGGGGTAATGGGAGTAGGTGTGTCGGTGACAATAAGGTTGACACAGGATAGAGCCGGGTTTAGGTCTGTTGTACAAAGGGTCGCTATGAGTCACAAGCAACTTGATAGCACATAAAAACAACAACAAGAAGGACATGTCAGATAAGGGCCTTATATCTAGAATTTATAAAATGCTTGAGCACCACAAGATAAAGGTAAACACCCAAATTGAAAAATGGGCACAGAATATGAACAGACATGTCACTAAAGAAGACATTCAGTTCCAGCAGATGCTTTGCTCAAGAAGGAGGGGCAATCTCTTCCTGTACCAGTCAGATCCAATCTGATGGTGCACACACAAAAACATAATAAGAATAAAAAATGAAGACATCAGATGGCAAAGAAACACATGAAGAAATGTTCAAAATCCCTAGCTCTAAGAGAGATGCAAATCAAAACAACTGTGAGATATCATCTCACCCCAGTCAGAATAGCAAAATTTAACAGAACAGCAAACAAGAAATGCTGGTGGGGTTGTGGAGAAACTGGAACCCTTATTCACTGTTGGTGGGAGTGTAAAATGGTGCCACAACTATGGAAGGCAGTATGGAGCTATCCCAAAAGGTTGCAAATAGAAATACCATTTGATCCAGCAATTCCACTACTGGGAATATAACCTAAAGAAACCAGAACTGTCACCCAAGCAGATATATGCACACCCCTGTTTATTGCAGCATTGTTCACAATAGCAAAGATTTGGAAACAAAGAACCCCTCAACAAACGAATGGATAGAGAAGCTGTGATATAGTAACACAATGGAATACTATGCTGCATTGGAAAACAAAGAACTAATGAATTATTATATAAAATGGGTGACCCTGGAGGACATTATGCTCAGTGAAATATATCAGTCACAAAAGAAAAAATACTGCATAATGCCACTGTTGTAAAGCGGGACTGACATTAGGGTTGGGAGGAACCTAAGTAAAGAAGGGATAAATAGTGTATACTGTATTGAAGCAGATAAGGGAGAGAACTGTTTAAAAGGGCTATATAAATAGGTATTATTGGTATGACAAGAGTCCAGAATGAAAGCTGCATGGTGTTGCTTGTGGATCCAAGTAAGATGAAGTCATTGATAACTTCAGTCTTTTCTCTATGTCGTCTATCAGTCCAGTGGTAAGTATTTTTGTTTTCTTGATGTTGAGATGTAATCCATATTGAAGGCTGCAGTGTTTGATCTTCTTCAGTAAGTGCTTCAAGTCCTCCTCACTTTCAGCAAGCAAGGTTGTGTCATCTACATAACATGGGTTATTGATGAATCTTCCTCTGATCCTGATGCCACTTTCTTCTTCATAGAGTCTAGCTTCTCAAATAATTTTCTTAGCATAAGATTGAATAGCTATGGAGAGAGAATACAACCCTGACACATTCCTTTTTTAGTTTTAAACCATGTAGTGTTCCCTTGCTCTGTTCACACACAGCCTCATGGTCTAGTTATAGGTTTTGCATGAGCACAATGAAGTGTTCTGGGATTCCCATTCTTCTCAGTGTTAGTTATAACTTGTTATGATCCAGGCAGTCAAATGTCTTTGCATAGTCAAGAAAGCATAAATAGACATTCTTCTGATATTCTTTGCTTTCAACTCAGATCAATCTGACATCTGCAATGATAACCCAGGTGCCACAGCCTCTTCTAAATCCTTGAACTTCTGTCAGTTCACTATCTATATACTGTTCTAGACATTTTTGAATGATCTTCAGCAATATTTTGCTTGCATATGAAATTAACATTATTCAATAGTTTCCACATTCTGTTGGATCACCTTTCTTCAGAATGGGAACAAAGATCAATTTGCCCAAGAGCTGTTCTTCAAATTTCCCAGTCCTTAGCTACCAACCAATTTTTGCATTCCAATCAGCCATTATAATTAATGCATTTTGGTTGTACTTTTGATCAATTTCCTACTGCAAAAGTTGGTAGAAATCTTCTATTTCCTCCGCTTTGGCTCTGGTGGTTGGTACATATATTTTAATGACAGTGGTATAAACAGGTCTTCCTTGTATGCACATGAATATTATCCTGCTGTTTACCACATTGTATTTTGGGAGGGATCTATAAATGGTCTTCTTAACTATGAATGCAATCCCGTTTTTCCTCACCTTTTCATTTCCATTTGCAGTGTAGCAGATAATATGATTATCTGTTTGAAAATGTCCTAAGCCATCTTAGTTAGCCAATTCACTGTATGTCAATATTTATGCACTTTTTTCCTTCCTTAGCAATGCCCAATTTTCCTACATTCATCATTCTCACATTCCATATTCTAATCACTAGTGTCTGCTTGCATCTGTTCCTCCTCCTTTGTGTTTTCCAATAGAAGGCCTCAGCCACAGATACCATATCTAGTAGTCTACACTAAGTGTACTGTATTATACAGAGGTTTTTCAAAGTCCTGTTATTTTGGAAGTGAAAGGCTAATCCTTCTTCCTAGTCTGTTTTTGGATGTTCAGCTTTAGAGAAATACTTGATTGACAAGCATTCTACCCACAAGAACAAATGAAAGATAATAGGTGACTGGAAGGTATGTGTTAGAAACAAGGAAGAAGGATCAGTAGTTTTGGTCTTGGTGACAGAAATGAGGCTGGAGATAGAACGATAGAATTTTGTACCATCAATGATTTATCCATTGCAAATGTCTTTTCAAAGACACCCAAACAATGACATTACACATGGACCTCACCTGATGGTCTACACAAGAATCAAATTGATTACATCTGTGGAAAGAATCCCTGGAAAAGCTCAATATCAGCTGTGAAAACTAGGCCAAGAGCTGATTGTGGAACAGATCATCAACTGCTCATATGCAAATCCATACTGAAGCTAAAGAAAATTAAAGCCATATTATAAGAACCAAAATTTGACTATGACTCTATCCCATAAGAATTTAAAAACCATATCAAGAACAGGTTTGAGGCCTTGGAGACTAATGAATGAAGACCAAATGAACTGTGGGAAGATATCAAGAATATCATCCATGATGAATGCAAAAGGTCAATACAAAGACAGAAGAGGAAGAAAAGACCAAGATGGATGCATGGCAGAAGAGACTCTGAATATTGCACTAGAGCACCAAGAAGCCAAAGCAAATGAAAGAAACTAAGAAGTTAAGGGCTGAACAGAAGATTTCAAAGGGTAGCGTGGGAAGACAAAGCAAAGGATGACAAAGAAATGTTTAAAGAACTGGAGTCAGAGAAACAAAAGGTATGAACTCCCTTGGCATTTCTTTAACTGAAAGAATTAAAGAACAAATGCAAGTTACAAGACTTAGATGCTATGCACAAAATATTGAATGATCCATGAAGCATAAAAAGAAGATGGAAGAAATACAGAGTCACTGTATCAAAAAGAAATGGCTGACACAGAAGAATTTTATTAAATAGCATGTGATCAAGAGGCAATGGTTATGAAGGAGAAAGTTCAAGGTGGTCTGAAGGAATTGGCAAAAACATGGAACATCAATTGACATATTTTAGCAAACAGATGCTGCCCTGGATGTGCTCACCAAGTTGTGCCAAAAAAATCTGGAGAACAACCACTTGGCCAACTGACTGGAAGAGATTAATATTTATTCCCATTCCAAAAAAAGGGTGATTCAACAGAGTGAGTAAATTACTGAGCAATATCCCTAAAATTACACAGAAGCAAAATCTTTCTGTAAATTATATAAAAATTACTGCAACAGTACATTAATAGAGAACTACCAGTAGTAAAGGCTGGGTTTAGAAGAGGTCATGGCACTAGGGGCATCATTGCCAATGTGAGATGGATCATGATAGAAAGCAAAGAGTACTATAGGAATGTCGATCTGCGTTTCATTGAATATGCAAAGGTATTTGACTGTGTGGATCACAACAAACTGTGGCTAACCATGAGAAGAATGGGTATACCAGAACACCTGGACCAGGAGGCAGTCATTAGAACACAGCAAGAAAACACTGCATTGTTCAAAATCAAGAAAGGAGTGCACCAGGGATGTGACTGTCTCTATACTTTTTCAATCTGTATGCAGAACAGATCATTCGAGAGGCTGGTCTTTATGAGGAGGAATGTGGGATCAGAATTAGAGGAAAACTCATCAACAGCTTGTGTTATACAAATCATACAATCTTGCTCCCTGAAACTGAGGAGGACATGAGACATTTGCTGCAGAAGGTCAAGGAATGTAGTCTTTATATGGATTAATCTCAACATCAATAAAACAAAGATTCTCACCACTGGGCCAATTGGCAGCACCATGATAGAGAAGAGATTAAAGCTGTTAACAATTAACAGCTTGCTTGGTTCCAAAATCAACACTGTTGGTACCAGCAGTCAAGAAATCAAAAGACAAATCACACTGGGAAAATCTGCTGTCAGGGACCTCTCCAGAGTACTGAAGTGCAAAAAGTCTGGAGATTAAGGTGCATCTGATCCAGACTATGGTCTTCACAATTACTTGCTATGCATTAGAGAGCAGAACAATTACTAAGGATGCAGAGCATAATTGATTCCAAGAGAACAAACAGGCCTGTCCTAGAGTGTGAAATCAAGTTGCTCTCTGGAGGCAAGGATTTTGAAGCTCTGTCTCATATACTTTGAGCATGAAGCCAGGAGGGACTAGGCCTTGGAGAAGGACATCATACTTGGAAGGGTGGAAGCGACAGCGCAGGAGAGGAAGATTCTGGATGAAGTGAACTGACACAGTAACTGGGGTAATAGGGGCTGGTGTGTCTTGAAATTGGCTTAAGATAGGACAGGGTTCAGAGCTATTGTACATAGGGTCGCTGAGTCATGGGCAACTGCATGACACATAACAACAACAGCAGTCACCAACCAGCTGTTGACCCAAAAGGCCCCCTTCCAGCCCTCATGTGCTTTAAATAATAGGCCTCTAGCCATAAAATGACTATTGATCCCAAAAGCCTGCCTTCCAGGTCACAAATGCTTTAAATAAAAGGCTCCTAGTCACCAACCAACTGTTGATCCCCAAAGCCAGATTTGTTGTTAGCTAAATAAATATAGGGCCATTAGTTATCAGAATGGAGTTGGGTGGTAGAAAAACAAGTTAGGAGGACATTGTTGTAATATGATGAGATTTTAAATCAACAGGACATGAATAAATGAAGGACATTCTACAGATTTTATAAAAAGCTAATTGAACTTGCTGGAAAGGACAGAAATAGTAACAGCTGGTGCTTGATTTTATAGTTTTCTGCTTGAAACTGAATGGACAGTGATGATCTATGACAAAAATAAGAGATCCAAGGTCGGTCATAGCAAGTTTGAGTGTCATGGGGAAGACTATAAAATAGATTCATATTTTAATAGAGTATGTTTCAGGCAATAAAAAAAATAGCTGACATTGGTTGAGTGCTTATATTACATCCCAGACAACCTTTTATGGACTTTGTATAGTTCAAGTCTTTGATATATAACAAGGGCTCAATAGATAATGCAAAAGATAGCTTTGGAGCTTAAAAGACATCTCTCTACTGGAGATATAAATCTGACAGTCATCAATATATAGAAAAGATAGTTAAAACTGTTGGAAAAAGAAGAGGACTCATGGGGAAAATGAAGAGTGAAGAAAACAAAAATGCTGAGATAAACTATAATGTCGGTCCAGGGAGCAGTGAAAACCATAAACTCCATGACAACAATATTCATGCCTGACTTGGAATACAATAAGTGTTTAGTAAATATTTGTTGAATGAACGAAACAAAATCATCAGAAAAATGTACAAAGAACCAATGAGGAATATGCCCTCCAAGATAAAAAAGGAAAGGAGGTTTTCGAATGACAGGAAAATGCAAGATACTGTAGCAGAAAACTTGTAAAAAATGAAGACTGAAAAATTACTAGGCTTGGATTTGGATACCTGAGTAGTAGTTTTGGTGGAGTTGAATTCTGGACTGTAACAGGTTCTAGAGTTGTTAATGACATGAAATTCCAGAGAGCACTGTGGTGAGTGAAAGAACTCAGTCTCATAAGGATAAATACTGAACAAAACCACTACTATAAATATAGAAGGATAACTGAGCAAGAAGGGTATAAATGTTGAAAAAGGGAAAGAGAGAAGGGGTGGAAAAAGGATAAGGAGGAAAATCACTAGGATAGTAGATGTTGGTCAGCAGATGAGGAGCAAGATTCAAGGGAGAATTGAAAAATGGGGTGATAATAGGCATAGATCAGTGTTGTGGTTATGTGATGTCAAGTCACTTGTGACTCACAGTGACTCCATGTGCAACAGCTCTGAACCCTGCTCTATCCTGTGCCAATCTTATTGTCTCTGATACACCTATCCCCATTACCCCAGTCACTGAATCAATCCATCTCATCCAGGGTCTTCCTCTCTTGTACTGTCCCTCCACCTTCCTAAGCATGATGTCCCTCTCCAAGCCTGGACCCTCCTTGCAATATGTCCAAAGTATGTCAGATGAAGCTTCAGAATCCTTGGCTCCAAGGAGCAGCCTAGTCTCACCCTCTCGAGGATGAACCTGTTTGTTCTTCTAGCATTCCAAAGTATATTCAATACTCTTCTCCAACACAACAACTAAAAGGCATCAATTCTTCTCTCGCCCCTAGTCATTGTCCAGCTTTCTGATGCATAGCAAGTAATTGTGAAGACCAAGGCCTGGATCAGGTGCACCTTAGTCTCCAGACTGACATCATTGTTCCTCAGTACTCTGTAGAGGTCCCTGACAGCAAACTATTTCAATGCAATTTTTTTTTAATTTCGTGGATGCTGGTACCAAGACTGTTGATTATGGAGTCAAGAAAATTGGCAAGAAGCTGTACTGCAATCCTGAGAGCACATGGTTCAAAGCCACCACCAGCTGCTCTATAGGAGAAGGATGGGCAATCTCCTCCCATTCTACTAACTGCCCCTGAAAATCTGCCAGGGCAGCTATATGTCAGTTCTGACTCAATGGTACAGAGAGCAATAGTAATTAATTATATCAAACACAATGTATATTAATGATTGTATGCAAGAATTGATGCTTTGGGGTTGTGGTGCAAGCTTTTGAGATGTGGTGAGTTGTGTCTCAAGTGTTTAGATGGCACATAACAACAATAACAACAACATGCAAACCAATACAAACCCAAGGAGGGAGGAGAGTCATTTATGGTTGTTAAAGAGAAAACAAAACAAACAAAAAGCAAAATAACAAAATATCCGGTAAAGAAAACAAGGACCATAGTTGGTTCCAACTTATAGCATCCCTATAGAAGAAAGTAGGAACTTCTGGTGGCCTATTGGCAAGAAGTTGTGCTGCAATCCCTGAATGCAAGCAGTTCAAGCCCACTAGCTGTTCCGTGGGAGAAGAATGGGCAATCTCCTTCTGTGTGAAATTGCCTCTGAAAACCCACTGGAGGGTCAGCAATGGGTTGGTTCTGACCCGATGGTGAACAACAACAACAATATAGGATAAAGTAGAACTGTTTCATAGGGCTTACAAGGATATAAATCTATGAAGTCTGTCACATATTTCTTCCACAGAGTGGGTACCAGACTTGAACCGATGATAACCAAAGCTCCTCTGAGGAGCAGACACTCACTTACTCATTGTTATTGGAATAGATTCATAGCTGACCCTCCAGCAGGTTTTCAGAGGCTGTAAATCACACTGGAGAAGGCTGCCCATCTTTCTTTTGTGGGGCAGCTGGTGGATCTGAACCTCTTGCCTTTGAGATGGCAGTATAACTCCCTATCTACTAGACTACCAGTGACCAGAAATGTAGTTGTAATATGATTGATGGATTTTGAAATATGGAAGAATAAGAAGGTAAGATGTTTACATTTCATATTATTTCTATAATGGAGAAAGAATATATTTATAAAAGGAAGAAACTCTATAGGTCAAAGATAGTAAGAAAATGGATAATTGTTCTTAGATAAATTACCATGATTTTTTTCCCTCTGGAGCATGCTTACCAGATCTTTATTTCTATTTGTTGCTGTTAAGTACTGTACATTCAACTTTGACTCCTAATGGACCTATGAATGACAGATCCTACACAATACTCATGATTTATTGTAATCGCTGCGTCAGTCCATCTACTTGACAGTCTTGCTCTCTTTCACTGAGCTTCTATCTTTTCCAGCATGATGTAGCTTAATTTTAAAACAAGATACAGCCTATGGTATCCCTCACTGGAATATTGTTAGCTAGAAAAGATTTGATTATACAATACTGCGCTTCTCTAAAATGTTCTACGTGTGCACGTAATGTACTGTCATCTATACAGCAAAATCCAGTACATAAGTTGATAAATCAAATTAATCTATTTGTTTAATTTTTATATTAGCTAATTAAATAGACTCTATATGAATAGGTTTTATGCTGGAAGTTGTGATGGCCTCTCACACCTTAAGAAGGGACAGGTATGGAATGCTCTTCGTTCTTAGGCCTTTCTTTTCATCCCAAGTGGATGTCAGCAGATGGGACTTGCCAGATGAACTGGGGGTCTCTGGCTAACAGTCCACCAGCATGTGGTCATGCTGGAATTTTTCAATCCTGTAAGTCCCTCGAGCCTGCATCCCTCAGACCTGCTTTTAATTGTTTTTGGTCAAACATTCTTCTAGGTGGTATAGCAACGGTCTGTCCATTTGCTGTACAGAGGTAACTCGTGGTTGCTGTGATGCTAAACACCATCACACTAATGTGCCAAATGCGATATTGGTCACCCATGGTGGACAGTGTTTGGTGGAGCTCCCCAATTAAAACAAGCTTGGAAGGTGGAGTGGCATCCACTTCCAAAACAGCTTACCTCTAACATCAAACCCTATGAACTTGGAGAAATGATGAAAGTTATACAAGTCTTCAGGTCTTTTGTTCATAGGGTTGCTATGAGTCACCTATGACTCGATGGCTTTTAACAGCAACAACAGTTAAATAGAGCAACTATATACTTTGTTCCAGGGACTTAGTATGACCATAAGCTTTTTGTATATCATGGCTTATTTACTATGGACTCTATAGTATACTAAACTTTAAAAGATTGTTGGAATTTACCTATTACAAATCTCATTGCAAATTAATTGGAAGTATTCTAAGTCCTGAGAAGTTTTATAAAATGACATTAACTAGGGATTCGTAGCCTTTTAACATATCATAGATTATTTTGGCATTCTGGTAATGTCTAGGACTTCTTTTTATTTTAAATATATCATTAAAAACAATAGAAACCAATTATATGAAATATAATCAGTCCTTATGCAGAAAATTAGATGTGTTCTTACGTGTAACTTTAGCCCTTTTATGACCCACAAGATATACAGTGTTCACCTACATTTTCTGCTTTTAGGGTTTAGTGGGAAGCTGGTGAGGGTCTGTATATCTGTGGAAGTCTGAAGATATGGGCCTATTCTTACTTTGCTCAGCACAAGACACCCAATGTGTTGTTGTTTTTATGTGTCATCAAATCAACTAGGACTCATAGTGACCATATGCACAATTGCTCTAAACCCTACCCTCTCCTCAGCCAATCTCATTGTCTCTGATGCATCTGCCCCCAATGCCACAATCACCATGATAATCCATCTCATCTAGGATTTTCCTCTCCTGTGCTGTCCCTCCACCCTTCTAAGCATGATGTCCTTCTGCAAGGACTAGTTCCTCTAGGCAACAGGTCCAAAGTACGTGAGATGGAGCTTCAAAATCCTTGCCTCCTCGGTTTCACCCACCCCAAAACAGACTTGTTTATTCTCTTGACAGTTCATGTTCTGTACTCTTCTCCAGTACCATGACTCAAAGGCATAAATTCTTCTTCTACTATCCTTGTAATGGTTCAGCTCTCAGATGCCTATCAAGTAATTGAGAAGACCTGGATTGAGATGGCCTGGATCAGGCATATCTTAGCCTCTATGATGACATCATTGCGTTTCAGCATTCTGGAGAGATCCCTGTCAGCAGACTTTCCCAATGAAACTTGTTTTATTTCCTGACTACTGGTGCCAAGGATGTTGAGCTTGAATCCAAGCTAGATGAAATTGTTAACATCTTGGCCTAGTGGTAAGAATCTTTGTTTTCTTGATGTTGAGATAGAATACATATTGAAGACTACAGTCTTTGACCTTCTGCAGAAATGCTCCAGGTTCTCGTCAGTTTTGGCAATCAAGGTTGTGTCACCTGCATAATACAAGTTGTCAATCTCACTGATTGTCTAAAAATCCATATTACCACAATTTTTTTTCATTTCCTTTGAAATGCCTTCCATCAGTGGGAAAAATATGGCTTCAACTACAAATCAAAGCAGAAAATAATTTGGCCTTCAAAAAAAAAATTTGTAGGTAAATTGGAATGGCTATTATTTAACATTACTTTATTGCAGATAGAAGGTCAGTGAAAAGACAGAAAACCCTCTACAAGACAGATTGACAAAGTGACTACAGCAATGGGTTTAAGACTAATGAGATGGAATGACAAAGATGATGGTGCAAGATTAAGCTGTATTTTGTTCTGTTACACCTGAGGTCTCTATGAGCTGAAGTCAACCAATAATATCAACAACGAACTCCAGTGGTACAATGGGTTAAGACTTGGGGTGCCAAACAAAAAGACAGCAGTTTGATTCCACCTGTCCACTCTGAGGGGGAAACATGAGGCACTCTACCGCTGTTAAGATCTGCAACCTCAGAAACCTGATGAAGGGTCACCATGACTCAGAATCAACACAGTGGCCTAGAGGGCATCAGGAGCAGTTAGTTGTGGTTTATCATCTAATGTAATCCTGAATGACATATGCACCATATTTATATGCAAAGAGCATACACGTTTTATAAGTGGGTCATTTTTTTTTCCAATTGTACAACTCTTATTCCAGCCATACCTAGAAGTAGAATTTTTGATAAAGAAAAAAAAAAACCAACCAAAGCAAACCAACTGTGAAATAGTTCCCTACAGTTTAGTAAATAAGCACAAGTCCATGCTTAACTTGCTTCTTGGCTAACTTAACACTGCATGTCTGAGTATCTCTTCTACTTCACCCTGACAAAGATTCTATTTCTAACTCTTTCAATATCTCATGAGAAACATTTATTAATTATGAAAGATATTTCCTACACAAAGTTGTTGCCTATTCCTACCATTTTGCATTACAAATTTCCATGGTATTCTTCATATCTTTATTCTTCTATGCATTAACCTCTACTCTTAAAAGAGAGAACCCTGGTGGAATTATTAAGCTCCTTGGTGATGAAACACTTGGTTACCAACCAAAAGGTCATACAAATCTACCAATCATTCTGTGGAAGAAAGATGTCACAATCAGCTTCTGTAAAAATTCCGTTTAGGAAAGAAATCCTATGGTATAGTTCTACTGACTCAGTGACAAAGTCTTGTCTTAAAATGTATTCTTATTTTTCTGATCAATAATAGGAATATATTATAATCTAGGTAGACACAGAAGATTTTCATGAAACAACATATGAGCAAGAGCCTATGGTGATGAAAGAAGAAGTTCAGGCTTCTTTGAAGGAAATGGCAAAAAATAAGGTCCCAGAAATAGATGGTATACCAATTGACATATTTCAGTTAACAGATGATGCCCTGGACGTGATCACCAAGTTGTGCCAAGAAATCTGGAGAACAACCACTTGGCCAACTGACTGGAAGAGATCTATATTTGTTGCCATCCCCAAGAAAGGTGACCCAA
>NW_006399833.1:5575782-5589097 GCF_000299155.1 Elephantulus edwardii
TGCATTCCAGTCACCCATTATTATCAAGGCATCTTGATTGCATGTTCGATCTATCTCCGACTGTAAAAGTTGGTAGAAATCATCTATATCTAGCTGGTATGAGAATATTTATTTGCCAGCATGCAAAGCAGACAAACTAAGAATTCATAGGGACACTGTTTCAGACATGATGAGCAATCCTGTTGCTCTTAGAGTTTTCCATCTCTTAATTCCCATAATACTTTATTCATAGGTTGATGACTGTAGAACTTTAATCACTGTGAAAATCACAGTGGATAAGATCAACATGGGCAAGTTACAACTTTCAAGATAAAAGCTATATTTTGAGAAGACTTTACATTAAATATGAGTAAAGGCATTTCATTTATGATCTCTTTACAAGGGGTAAGAGACATGTTTTATCCTCTCCCATCTCTCTTCACTCAAATAACTCTCCCACCAGGCTTTTGACTTTTAATTATGCTAGATTGTATTAAGAATGTATGAGAACCTTGACTACCTTGTGGATACATTTTATCTTCTAGACATATTGGCCTATGATCAGATTTGGATCTTTCTAGTCTTTTCTCTAGAAACCCTATACTTGGACCAAGAGGCAGTAGTCAGAACAGAGCAGGGTAACACTGCATGGTTCAAAATTGGGAAGGGTGCACACCCGGGATGCATCCTGTCTCCATACCTTTTCAACATGTATGCAGAGCAGATTATCCAAGAGGCTGGGCTCTATGAGGAGAATTGTGGCATCAGGATTGGTGGAAGATCTATTAACAATATGTGTTATGCAGATGACACAACCCTACTTGCTGAAACTGAGGAGGACCTCATGTACTTGCTGGGAAGGGTCAAGGACTGCAGCCTTCAGTATGGACTGAGACTCAATGTCAAGAAGACGAAGATTCTCACCACTGGACCAATTGGCAGCATCAGAATGGATGGCGAAGATTTTGAGATTGTTCACAGCTTCAGTTTGCTCGGCTCCACAGTCAACACACCAGCAGTCAGGAAATCAAAAAGCGTATTGCGATGGGAAAGTCTGCTGTTAGGGACCTCTCTAAAGTACTCAGGAGCAACAGTGTCTCTCTGGAGACTAAGGTGCGCCTGATACAGGCCATGGTCTTTGCAATCGCTTGTTATGCATCAGAGAGTATCAGAGAGTTGGACAAGGACTAGGGAGGACAGAAGGAGAGTTGATGCCTTTGAGCTGTGGAGCTGGAGGAGAGTACTGAATGTACCACGGACTGCCAGGAAAACAAACAGATTCATCTTGGAGAGGATTAAACCAAGCTACTCCTTGGAGGCAAGGATTCTGGGGCTTCGTCTGACATACTTTGGACATGTTGCCAGGAGGGACGGGCCCTTGGAGAGGGACATCATGCTTGGGAGGGTGGAGGGACAGCGCAGGAGGGGAAGACCCTCTATTAGATGGATTGATTCAGTGACTGGGGTAATCGGGATGGGTGTGTCAGAGGCAGTGCGGTTGGCGCAGGATAGAGCAGGGTTTAGGGCTGTTGTGCATAGGGTCGCTATGAGTCACAAAGGACTCGACGGCACATAACAACAACAACAACAACAACAGTCTTTCTATAAGATACATGCACATAATTATTCATCATAAAATATCTTATTTTAAAAGCAACATAATGACTACCATTGTCTGTGAATGTAAACTCCCAGAGATTTAGTCACTGTGTCCAAATAAGGCTTTGTGTGCTGTGCCTAGCATAGTTAGGCACTTAATAACTGAAAATGGTTATAGATATTCTGAAATTCTCGGCTTTATCTGATTCAGAAAGATTTTGAAAATACTTCACCTAAATGAAGATCCTCTTTCTTTAAAAAGGAATTGGATGAACAACCACTCTTTAATCTTAGTTTTAACATTCAGCTTTCGATAGATAGATAGATAGATATAGATAGATTATATAGATATATAATAGCTTTATATATAGGCTGACAAAGGATTATAAGGCATCTATCATTAAATGCTCACCTATATTCAGTCCATTATTGGCAGTTTAACTTTCACAATGAAGTTATTCTTTCAGAAATGAACCACAGCATAGTTCCCATCAATCTACCTATAGAAGGTATTTTTTTCCACATTAATATTAGACAATCAATGTATGGAGAATTTAAAACCTATAGCTATTTGAAAAGTCAAAGACACTATAAACCCAGGGGATAAACTGGAATCGTGAGCAGATGAAGATCAGCCAGTGCAGATGAGATATGAAAAGAACACACAAGAAAGAAAATTCCTTTAAATAAGTTGTCTTCTGAGAATGTATCCAGTTTTTCACCTCTGATCCATTTTCTGTTTGGCATTTTTTAAATTAAAAACGTTGTATGCTATCTTACTTCTATGTAGAAAGAAAAAGCAGATGAAGCATGTCCTGACTTAAATAGGGAAAAAAAAATAAGGTAGAATTAGTGGATTTGTGAGGATCATAATAACTTTGCCAGTGTCAATCATATTGACATAGTAGGAGACAGAACCCAAAACCCACACACAAAGCAGTGTTTTAATTTGTAGTCCATAAATACTACCAATAATTGGAGGAATCATCTTCCAGTGACTTTATTAAGTGATAGGATAGTGTTTTAGAAATATCCAGGTATCTGCTTTCCCGCAAAGGACACTAACTAAACAAGATCAGTCAGAATCTGAAAATGAAAGGGTTTGCTGGAGTCTGACCAAGTATGACTTGTATACAAGAGGATATACAGGTAAATTGTTATCCAATCCAAATTTGGCATTTCCAATAAATGTTGTCTGTAGCTTCATGGCAACACAAAACTAAACTTGCACAATTGAAGGATAGAATGAGGAGTAGGCAGAACCCCTGATTAATTATTTCCTGATTACAAAGTCTAGAATTTACATATCATGTTCTTAGCTAAGGGGTTAAAAGATACCAGAATTTAAGTTTTCTGGCATCTACCACTAGTTAAAGCATTTCGTCTCACTCACTAATTTTGTTAGATTTAACTAAAGTGGCTTTATATCAAGTATTTTAAAATATTTAAAGTATTTAGGAAGAGCCAATCAGTTAAAAATATCAAAACCCACAAGGTAAATATTTGGAATATATATCCATCTGTCATGTACATGGTGAATGACTTTTGCAATTATTGAGAGTTCTTTTTAATAGAACAGTGAAACATTACTCAATAGTTGAATAACTTTGTGTTTTAACTCAACAGTTAACTTTATTTCTGCCAGTGTAAATAGCTAAGAAAACTGAGAAAGTGCAGCATCTCTGACTATTCTGGATGCTTTGTCTTTGTTATATTCGCTTAGTAATTCCATGAGAGGTCTTTCTTTAGTAAAGTTTGCTTGATCATATATCGGCATAAATTCCTTTGCCTGCAGTCTCTAGTTGATTTGGTGACTCAAAACAGCCTATGAAATGTTACCTTTTACAAAGTTTTCCCCTTCTCCTCTAACCATTTAAACTTTTAACCTTCTGATAATATGGAAAACCAATAAAAGAAAACATCAGAGAAAAATTAGCCATCATCTGGTGCTATCAGTTCAGTTCAAGTAGTTAAGGAATCCAGATCTTGTCACTTGATACTGTTAAAGTACTCCCAATCAAATAATTACATTTAACTAACTTCCATAATGTCTGAAGCACTTTCAGGTTCCACTCTGTATGTACTTCTCCCACTTTCAAACTTAGGTATCAATTCACGGTCTTGTAGACCAGCCTTGGTTATTGATGCTGAGAAAGGCTTAGATGCATGGAATCTTAAGTTCGCGGGGAAAAGGGTGGGAAAGTTGTGCATCTCGTGTCTTCTACTTTTCTTTTCTTAGTCCTTTATAAAGGGTTTGGACTAGAAGATGCCTAGCTCCCATAAGACATTAGCCTGACACGGTTATTCCTTTCTAAGAAGTTCCAACTGACTCCCATTACGAATGAAAGTGGTGTGCACTCACTCCATCGTGGTGCAAACCCTCCTTAATCTTCTAACACAAACACAAGGGTAGGGAAAAGAAGGAGGTCAAAGGAGGATGGAAAGGGCTCCGGAGAAGAGACTCACTCACCCCCAGTGCCAGTTCCTTGGTCAGGCACAATGTAATCAGGAGCAGCCACAACCTGAAATGGGAAGGAGGGTGAGTAACCTAGGTTTCCCAGGCTCCAAGGTCCTGCTTCCGCGGCAACCCCCTCCCACGAGCCCATTTTGCTAGCTGCTCCCACTTTCTCTACAGAAGCAGAAGTACAGGTACAGCTTCAGCCCAGTAAAGTAGCCTGAGGTAGGAAAGAGGAGGAAAGCTCAGGACAGCAAGGGCTCACCCAGCATTCATGCTTGCGGCTGCTCCGGAGCTGGGTCCCGGGAGATTGCTAAACGGCTCCGCAGCTCATCCGAACTCAGCTGATGTTTGGCGGCTGCTTCCTCACTCAAGAATCAGGGTTAGGGGGCAGAATGGCCCACTTCTGAAGAAACTACACTTAGCTTCTAGATAAGAAGTGTCCCCAAGGGAAACACGCTCAGCAGTGCCCGTTACAACTTGCCACACTCAGGAGATAGTTCCATGCACTAAGAGAGGAAGGAATGGAGGGGAAAGGGGCGGGGCTGTGTGCTGTCAATCATCCCCCCTACCTTGGGCTGCTGATTATCTTTCCCACTTTTAGGCACCTTGGCTACTTATCACAATCTCTTCTATCACAGCATTTTCACGTGCAGGCCCACAGAGACCTTTATACACCAAATCTGTGCAAACTATGTACGTCTATAAATCACTGTTAGCAGTTACACGTGTATAGGCTTAGGCATACAACTCCTATATAGAAGGGCTCCAAAATGACACATAACCCCCAAACAAATTGCACACTGAGTTCTAGAAAGTGGGAGTGGAATGAGTGGGCTGGTGGGGTTGGTTGGTTCAGGAATTGGAAATCTGCTCTGAGCTGAGCAGAACCTAAGGATGAACGAGACCCTTGGAAATAGAACCAAAGCCTTGAAAGACTACCAAATCAGTTGCCTAGGAGGCTATTCTGACTCATGATTACCCCTTGTGTGTCCATAGAGTTGGCAGCCATTTTTTTTCTCCAGAAGTAGATCACCAGACCTTTCTTCCTATAGTGTGACCCCAACCATCAACTTTTTTGGTTATTAGCACTGGGAGTTTAACCATGTGTACAAGCCAGGAACTCCTGAAAGAGTCTTGTTGTTAGGTACCGTGAAGTCTATAGATTCTCTATGAAAGTCTACAGACTTCATTTCTACTCTGTCACATGTAGTTAGCAACACGATTTAAGACTCTTAAGGGGTAAATTCTAGGGTCTGAGATAAATTCTGAAGCATTCTTCATAAAATTCTTGCATGATCCATCACGTAGATCACGTATTTTCTGGGTCTGCTTGTACATTTTTTTTTCCTTTTACACTTTTTCTGCTTGTACTTTAAAAAAATTCACAGATTTACTAAAGGGATGCTCAATCTAGTTTATTTTGAAGGTATCCATTCAACTGCTATTAACACCACACAAGCATTTCCAATTAGGCATTTGCGTTAATTAAAGGAAACTTGCATTCCCTGCCTTAAATCCCTCTGAAACATACTACAAAGAGAGTCAATACATTTTACATTAACTAAAAGTAAACTAAAAAACCAAAAGCACCGCCAGCTGTGATTTGATTCTGACTCATAGCCGCCCTCCTTTGGGATTCCAAGGCTGTAAATCTTAATTGGATGAAACTGTCCATCTTTTCCCAGGAGAGCATTTGAACTTCTGGAGACAGTGCCTCTTTTGGTTAGCGCATTTGAGGCATTCACTGTAGCGTCATAAAAATATGTAGCATTCCAATAAATGGTAAATATTAATATCTACCGAAAGTTTCCAAATCTCATAGGTAGCATTCTTTTTTTTTTAGGTAGCACTCTTAATAACTTTTTCACACACATATAACATGCGTATGTTGTTTTTTTTTAGGTATTCAACTATATGTATTTAATTTTACATACACAGTTTTTCTCAAATTTCACATCTTCTGCTAGGATGAAAAACTCTGTCCTGTAAGCAGTTGAGAGGCAAATAACACGTCCAGCCCAAAGAGCAGCGATCAAAATTTCTTTCTAATGATTAACAATAAAAAACATCATTCTGAGATTCCTCCGCTTAAAGAAAATAGTCCCAGTTCAGGTCTATTTGTAATTGGCTTTGGTGCTCCCACCAATGAGAGTGGGACGAAGTAGGAAGAGTAGTGTCTATGGTCAGTGTAAGTAAACGAATAGGAAAACTTCCTGGCTGAATTCATGGTGCTCAGTCAACTGGTCTGGAAGTTTCCCTCCCTCAAATAACTGAGCGTCACTCCCTCGCAGGTTGCTGGTGCAGCCCAAAGCAGTGGCGGAGGGATACTAAAATTCCCTTGTGCTGGTGGGGAGGGGGCGGTGCAGGGGAAGGGAAGAAGGAAAGTAGATCTGTAGGACTTGAGTGAGAGAAAAAGTTTGCAAGTCTGGACAGAAGGGAAAAGTGCTCCCGAGGGACCGACTTTGGGGAGGGGAGGGGGGAGGGAAGAACAGCTTTTATTTCTCCCCCCCTCTCTGTTCTTAAAGAGCTTTTTTCCTCCTCATCCAGAAGGACCAGCACATTTGGGACACCCCTGCTGTCCCTTCTGGCTCTAGATCTCTTCCAATAAACCCTCAAGATTATGTCAGTTGGTCAGAACCAGCCGGGGATTTTGTGTGGGTGCTGAAGAAGCTGCGGGAGCAGGAGAAGAATGAAACTGCGTGGAATCAGCCTGACTGCCGGCTTGTTCTTACTGGCCCTGAGTCTTTGGGGGCAGCCTGCAGAGGCTGCGGTAAGTCCTTCCTTCTATCCCTCCACCCCCTCACCCCCCAATTCACCTGAAGTTGAAATCACTTTTTGTTGGGTTTCCTTACTTTTACCCCAGGTCTTGGCTAGGGAACTTCTGGTTGCCTTCACTTGTTTTAGAAAGAAGCATTATTTACAACGCCTGTAACTCAAGCCTTCTGAAGTCCGTGTGAGAACTTTTGAGTGTTTTAAAAATAGGGCTGCCTGCTCCCCTGCAGCTTGCTGCTGGAGGGAGGTGGGGTGGGCAAGAGGAGAAACTGGGCTGGGGAAACTTTTCTGTGTTTCTAAGTTTTCCTCCTTGCCCGCCACGCTCGGGTGTTTCTCTGCCTGGCGGCTAACTTTTTTCACTACTTGTACGCAACCCACGCCACTCTTTTAACTTTGACATTTGGTTTTCTGTCTCGTTAAAAAGCCAACTTCCATCAAAATGCTAAGTGCCCAGAAGTTCTTCCCCTTTTCTTTTTCCTTAAGGAAGTTAACCTACATCCCCCCTCCTCTATAAAGCCCTATAGAGACTTTGTCCCTTTCTTGACATCCTTAGTACAAATGCTGAGGTCACATACCAATAAGGGTGAGGTAAAGGTGGATGGCTACAAACATCAAGTCTTCTGTGTTTTTTCAAATTATTATTGTTATGGAGGTTGGCTTTGGGGTGTTTTTTTTTTAGGGTTTTTTGGGTGTGTTTTCTTTATGTTTTTATATTTTTTGTTCTGTTTGTTGTTTTGGTGAGTTGGTTTTTGTTTGTTTTTTTGTTTTTTAACAACAACAAAAAACCCTGAAAATTAATCAAGGCGCTTGAAAGAATTGAGAAATTGTCCATTACCTATTTAATGGGAAAGCCCTACTTTAACAGAGCATGGAGGGAGATGGCATGTGAAATCGCAAAGCAAAAAGTTCCACTTAGTTTTAGAAATACTGGAAGGATCCAGATTTCAGCAGGTTTCATAGAAGGTATCCCAGTAGTCCTGCACACCACCCTTCTGGGTTTGAGAGGCAGGTAGAGGGCAATGAGTGATTCTGTCAAAGAAAAGATTCCCCAGCTTGATGCTGATCCTCCTTAATTTCCCATAACCTCTAGAGTAAATATGTGACAAGTGATTTAAATGTTACATTTGAGTAACCATAGTATTTGGCTTTAAAAGCACTTTTAAATGAGATCATGCCTTAGGCCTTCACATGGTTGAGCAACTGAAAAGTTTTCATATGCAGCTGCTGTTTTACATGTTATTTGGGTTCACTTTCTTTTTATGTTATCTCGCTTCCTTATAGCATCCAACATGCCTTGAGACCATATTTTCCGCCTTCTATCGTCAAGAAATGTATACTTAAGGTCTTAAAAAAAACCCAAGCAAACCCTACTTTCATATTACTCTAAGCACAACATAATTAGGATGGCCATCTGCTAAAAAATATCTATCAAATATTTTTAACCCGTTGCCGCACACTTTTAAATTGATGACCGTGCAGCAACGTGTTAACTATGACTGCCATAATTTGCCTCCGTTGAAATCTTAGAGTTGAAGATTTTGCACTTAAGAGGGTTACAGACGATGGAATACGACTACATTTGTGCTGTTGAAAATTGTCAATTTATAATCATCTTCTTAGTGCCTCTTTATGGTATTTGACGCAGTAAAAAGATTTTGTGCATGTGTGATACATATTTTTCTAATACATTCCCTTTTTTACATTACTATTAATGCACATGTACCAGCTAGCAGATTCAGGTATGTATATCAACTTTGTACATTATTTTATATTAAATTGATTTTTATTGAAAGTGAGATTTATTTTTATGATTGATAAAAGTTGGAAATAAATTTGTTTTCTTGGACTTTTAGATCAGTGATTGAGCTTTCATGAGAGAATTACAAATGATAGATAGCATGCGGATGAGTTTCTCCCCCCCCCGATAGTTTTTAAACATCATTCTACATCCCATTTCCCTGTTATTAAGATATACCTCTCATAAACCAAACCAAAAAATCAAACCCTCCCATCAAGTTAATTCCAACTCATAGTGACCTTATTTATAGGACAGAATTGTTGTTGATTGCTCTCGAGTTGAGCATGACTCATAGCGACCCTATGAAAAAGGCCTGAAGCCCCTCTACAACTATCGACGTTTATCAAAGTTCACAGGGTTTCCGGAGGCAAGTTGTTTAGGAAGTGGATGTCACTCTTACTTCCCAACCTGTATGTTATTATTGTTATATGCCATTGAGTCTCCTGCGATATATAGCGGCCCTATGCGCAACAGCTCTGAACCCTTCCCTGTCCTGAGCCAGTCTCACTAATTCTGACACACCAACCCCCAGTTACTGTATCAATCCATCTCATCCCGGTAGAACTGCTCGGCTATAAATCTTCATGGAGGCTGACGTGTCACATCTTTCTTCCACAGGGTGGCTGGTGGGTTCAAATCACTAACCTTTTGGTTAGCAGTTGAGTGTTTGATTCCCACATCACCAACCATCACTTGTAATAAAACAAAGAGTTTGTTTTTCTTACTTCATCAGTTAATATCCTAGTCAGGTGAATGTTTTTATTCATTTGAAAACTATGAAAGGTATCTGTTCTCTATATTAGTGCTGAGTATATCGATGACCTTCTCTAAAATAACACTGAGTGCTTGTTGTCTGAAGTAGTCTAGCATTGAGTTGACTAAAAATTCTTCATGTGCAGCTGCTGTTACATTTTATCTGGGTCTGCTTTCCTCTAATAGCTATTTAGCATCAGATAGAAAAAAAAATCAGGAAGAACTTTTTTTATAAAGAACAGAATTGCTACTCCAAATACTTTAATGGTTTACAGCTTACATCATGATTTCTTTATCTTGGCAGCCACACCAGATTAATAGAATATGACAAATACATGGAAGATTTTTACTCGAGGTAGAGTATCCAATTAGCAATAAAAGAAAAAAGAAGCTTCAGATTGCAAATTTCATGGAAATGTGTTTTTATAGAAAGATGTTTCATCACTGTCAATAGGATATGGATTTAGATTTTTATGACTATGATATGCAAAGTTTGACCCTTCTTACTATACAAATGTCAGTAGTGTGTGTGTGTGTGTGTGTGTGTGTGTACAGTAGATTGGATGGTTTCTCTAGTGTGTCGTGTATTGAGCTGCTGAGAGGTCAGTGATTCAAATCCACAGCTGTTCGGGGAAAACATGGGCAGTTTCCACTGTAAAGATTAGTCTTACAAACCTGATAGAAAGTCACTGCGAGTCAGAAACAACCCAATGGAAGTGGGTTTGGTTTCTATTTGGTGTCTCCCTTTTAAAATAGTACCAAAAACTTACAGACTGTGGTTTGTGGTCACAGAATTGTTTTTCCTCTATGAAATATACTGGTCCATTTGAAGAGCTTGTCACAATTGTAACATTGTACATGTAATATTGTAACATCATTATCATTATAGCGTACATTTTTGAGTGTTTATTATGAGCCAGGCACTGTGCTAATACGGCAAAATACATTATCTAATAAATCTTCAAAACTGGCCTGTTGTTGTTATGTGCCATCGAGTCACCTGAAAATCTTAGTGACCCTGTATACAACATCTCTCAAGTCTGCCCTGTCCTGAGCCAGTCTCACTAACTCTGACATACCTACCCCCATTGCGCAGTTACTGTATCAATCCATCTCATCAGGGATCTTCCTCTCCTGTGCTGTCCTTTTACCCTTCCCAGCATGTTGTTCTTCTCTAAGGACTGGTCCCTCCTGGCCACATACCCAAAGTATGTGAGACAGAGCTTCAAAGTCATAGCCCAAAGACACACTTGTTTTCTTGGCAGTCCATGGTATGTTCATGACCCCTCTCCAGCACTGCAACTCAAAGGTGTCAGTTCTTCTTCTGTCATCTTTAGTCATTTTCCACCTCTGTGATGCATAGCAAGTAATTGCAAAGACCAGGGCCTGGATTAGGCACATTTTAGTCTCTACACTGACATCGTTGCATTTCAGTACTGTGGAGAGGTCTCTGACATCAGATTTTCCCAGTGCAATCCATCTTTTGATTTCCTGACAGCTGGTGCCGAGAGTGTTGATTGTGGAGCCAAGCAAGGTGTAATTGTTAACAACCTCAATCTCTTCTCCATCTATCATGCTGCTGCCAGTTGGCCCAGTGGTGAGAATCTTTGTCTTCTTCATGTTCAATTTTTGTCTTCTTGAGCTTCAATCCATTTTGAAGACTATAGTTCTTGACCTTCTGTATTGTAGGAAGTACTTCAGGTCCTTACTTTCGCAAGCAAGGTTGTGTCATCTGCATAACATAGGTTGTTGATGAGTCTTCCTCCAATCCTGATGAAGCCCAGCCTCCTGAATGCTCTTTTCTGCATGTAGATTGAAAAGGTATGCAGACAGGATTCATCCCTGATGCAATCCTTTCCTGATTTTAAACCATGCCGTGTTTTCTGTTCTGAGGACCGCCTCCTGGTTTGAGTATAGGTTTTATATGAGCACAATCAAGTGTTCTGGGATTTCCATTCTCCTCAAGATTAGCCACAATTTGTTATGGTCCACACAGTCAAATGCCTTTGCATAGTCAATGAAATACAAATTCTTTTGATATTCTTTGTAGTCTGCCAAGATCCATCTGACATTGGTGATAATGTCTGTAGTGCCACAACCTCTTCTAAACCCAACTTGTATTTCTGGTAGTTCCCTGTCAATGTATTACTTTTCCAGACTTTTCTGGATAATCTTCAGCAGGATTTTGCTTGTATGTGATATTAGTGATATTGTTCGATAATTTCCAAAGTCTGTTAATCACCTTTTTATTTTTTTGAATGGGAATAAATATGGATCTCTTCTAGTCAGTTGGCCAGGTAGTTGTCTGCCTGATTTCTTATAATATCCTCATTTTTATAGGTGACTAGGGAGCTCTGATGGCCTAGTGGTAAGAAGCTGTGCTGCAGTCCCAAAGGCACACAGTTTGAATCTACCAGCCCCTTAGTGGGAGAAGCATGGGCAGTCTCCTCTTATGCAATTTACTTCCTCTTAAAACCCATTGGTGGGTCAGCTCTAACCTGATGGCATAGAACAAGAACAGCGAGGGGACTCTGGTGGCATAGTGGTAAGAAGCTGTCCTGCCATCGGCCATATTGCAGGAGAAAGATGGGCCATCTCCTCTTGTGCAATTTACTGCCTCTAAAACTGACTTTAGAGGGTCAGCTTTTAGGTCAATTCCAACTCAATTATACACAACAATAACAGAAATCTACAAAGTAGTCTGTAGGGACTTGTGCTGCTAATCCAAAGACAGTGCCTCTCTGGTGCTTTGAATCCACCAGCAGTTCCATGAGAGAATGATGGACAGTCTCCTTCTTTGTGAATTGCAACTCTCAAAAGCCCGGTGGAGGCTCACCTCTGACTTCATAGTAATGAGAGAGAGAAAAATGGCAGATTTTTTCCCCTACAAGTTAACTAACTTGTCATATTTACTCACAAACTGAGCCTACAGAGAGACTATGTGGGGCAGTACTTTAAGACTGAGTAAATATCCTCTATTTCTTCATATTTGGGTCTAATAATTTTATCATCCATTGATAATTATTGCCAAATAGTTATAACAGCTGCTAAGTGGTGATTTCAATTTGCAACAATTTTCTGTATATAATAACTGAATTCTACTCTCACAACTTACTGTTTCTTATTTATTGAGTCATTCAACATTTTAAAATCAGTACAGATGTGTAACTATTTCATTTATTCTATATTTAATACTATAGAATATGTTTAATTCTATAATTAATTACACTACTGTTAGTGCCCCTTTCCCCCCCTCCTCACAACTTTCCCAGTTTGAGTAATAAGACCTCTTTCAAGTGTACTTTCCACATATCTCCATCATTCTGTGCACTCACTCCTTTAGTTTCCTAGTCATCATTCATTCACTCATTGTCATGGAATCAGAATGTACTTATAGCCTAACCCTCTAGCAGAGTTTTCTGAAGCTATAAATCACACAGGAAGAAAGTGCTCATTTTCCCCCCTGAGTTACGGTGGATTCAAGCCACAAGAGAAGCGTCACCTTTGGCTTATAGACTATACCACTCACACTCTCTTCCATGACTTACTGACTCTACAAAATGGTCCAGACTCATTTAATACTTTCCCTATTCTGTCTCTTGAATTATTAGCTACTTCTCCAAGAAACTGTGATTCTTTTTATTGGAGAATTTTATTTAAGAACCAAGATGTAGGTGCCAGGTGCGTTTATTACTATTAGGGTGCCATTGCTTCTAGGCTTTCTCAGCAGACAGAACTAGGAAGTATATGTAGATATCCTATGGACCACAAAGAACAAATAAGCCTTTTTCTTTTCTTTTTTTTTTTTTATGAAGGGCAACCAGGGTGTTCCCTAGAGGCAAGAATTCGTGAAACTTCACCTCATATACTTAGAACATGTTGTCAGGAGGGCCCAGTTATTTGAAAAAGGCATCATAATGGGAAAGAGTATCAGAAAAAAGAGAAGATTACCTTCA
>NW_006399833.1:5589197-5590360 GCF_000299155.1 Elephantulus edwardii
CAAGGAGGACAGAAGGAGAATTGATGCCTTTGAGCTGTGGTGCTGGAGAAGAGTATTGAGAGTACCATGGACTGCTAGGATAACAAACAGATTCATCCTGGAAAGGGTTAAACTGGGTGGCTCTTTGCAGGCAAGGATTCTGAGGCTCTGTGACATGTTGTAAGAAGAGACCGGTCCTCAGAAAAGGACATCATGTTGGGGAGGGTGGAGGGACAGCGCAGGAGGGGAAGGCCCTCTATGAGTTGGATTGATTCGGTGACTGGGGTAATCGGGATGGGAATGTCAGAGACAGTGAGATTGGCACAAGACAGAGCAAAGTTTAGGGCTGTTGTACATAGGGTCGCTATGAGTCGCAAGCGACTCGACGGCACATAACAACAACAACAAGGTATTATGCACTTATTGTTATTATGTGCCATTGTTGTTAAGTGCCATCAAGTCATAGATAACTCATAGCAACCCTATTAATGAAAGACCTGAACAGTTGTATAACTTTCATTGTTTCTCTAAGTTTTAGAGTTTCCAGAGGCAAGCTATTTTGAAATTGGATTCCACTCCTGCTTCCAAGCTTGTTTTAATTGGGGAGCACCACCAAACACTGATAATGGGTGACCATTAAAGCATTTCACTCATCAGTGTCACAGTATTTAGCATCACAGAAACCACCAGTTACCTCTGTACAGCAAATGGACAGACCAGTGCAATACCACTTAGAATAATGTTTGACTAAAACTAATTAAAACCAGGCCTTAGTGTGCCATTAAGTTGGATGCAGTTCATAGTCTCCTTAGGAAAATGTTTCCCATCTTTCTTGTTCAGAGCAGTTAGTGTACTGTAACTATGTGCCTTTGAGTTGGCAGCACAATTCCTTACCTTCTAGTCCAGCAAGGTTCTGATAATTTATTTGATGGCATACTTATATATGTATCAGTATCCTCAGTCATCTCAAGAAATATATTCTGTGTACACATGCATACACAGGCATAGTACATGTAATTGTATATAATACAGAGTATTATATGCATATCTAGCTGTTGTTGTTGTTGTTGTTACGTGCCGCCGAGTAGTTTCCGACTCATAGTGACCCTATGCACAACAGCCCTAAACCCTGCTCTATCCTGCGCCAACCGCACTGCCTCTGACACACCCATCCCGATTACCCC
>NW_006399833.1:5595659-5598362 GCF_000299155.1 Elephantulus edwardii
AAAATGAGGAATGGTATATGCCAGAGATGCATCCTATCTCCATACTTTTTTTCAATTTATATGTACAATAAATCATCCTGGGGGCTGGGCTTTATGAGGAGGAATGTGACATCAGGATTGGAGGAAGACTCATCAACAATCTGAGCTATGCAGATGACAACCTTGCTTGCTGAAAGTGAGGAGGACCTGAAGCACTTGCTGCAGAAGGTCAAGGACTGCAGCCTGCAATGTGGATTGAAGCTCAACGTCAAGAAAACAAAGATTCTCATCAATGGGCTGATTGGCAACATCATGATAGATGATGAAAGGATTGAGATTGTTAATACCTTCAGTTTGCTTGGCTTCACAATCAGCACTCCTGGTACTAGCAGCCAGGAAATCAACAGATGAATTGCATTGGGAAACTCTGCTGTCAGGGACCTCTCCAGAGTACTGAAGAGCAATAATGTCATTCTGGAGACTAAGGTGCACCTGATACAGGCCATGGTCTTTGCAATTACTTGCTATGCATCAGAAAGCTGGGCAATGACTAGGGATAATAGAAGGTGAACTGATGCCTTTGAGCTGTGGTGCTGGAGAAGAGTATTGAACGTAGCATAGACTGTTAAGAAAACGAAAAGGTTCATCCAAGCGAGGGTGAAACCAGGCTACTCCTTGGAGGCAAGGATTCAGAAGCTTCGTCTGACATAGTTTGGACATATTGCAAGGAGGGTCCAGTCCTTGGGGAGGGACATCATACTTGGGAGGGTAGAGGGCCAGCACAAGAGAGGAAGCCCCTGAATGAGATGGATTGACTCAGTGACTGGGGTAAAGGGATGCTGTGTGTCAGACACGGTAAAGTTGGCCCAGAATAGAGCCGGGTTCAGAACTGTTGTATGCACATAGGGTTGCTATGAGTCGCAAGCAACTCTATGGCACTTAACAACAACATATACAAAAGGTCAACCTATGAATCATACTGCTTTCTGATTCTAGTCAACATCATACGATAAACATATCTTTTTTACATATTGGTATGCCACAATTTGGTGTATGTCCAAGTAGTAGATATGTGAGTTTGAGTTAAGCCTTAGTTTCCTCATTAGAAAAAGAAGGGCTATGATACTTACTTCACAGGCTATTTAGAAAATAAATTGACAAAAGGCTATAAATCCTCACCGTCCTCACCATCATGTAAAGCATTTAGGATAGCACTTGATACATAGTGAATAATGTTTTAGATTTTATTTCTGTTACAAACTATTTACTATTTACCAATTCTTAATTTCTTCCCTAACTCTAAAGTTCTTTGGTGTTCAAGACTTGCCCTGCTGTTTTTCCTTTTCTAACCTTATTTTCATTATATTCTATATCCTCCTCACCACTCTAGTCTGGTTGAGCTGTTCTATAATCTCTTTAATTTTTTAAATAATGTATTTCTTTTATACTGGTTTGCTTACAAAGTTAGTATACATTGTTTTTCACACCAGATCTTTCCCATTTCCTTTAACCACCCCTCCCTCTATCCATCAAACTGTGTGATGATTATCCCCCCTGCCCATCCTCACCCCTCTGCTCCCACCTTTTGCTCACCCTTGGATCCTCATATATGTTCTAATAGTTATCTTTCTAGTTCTATAATAGTAGCATTTTACAGTATTTGTCCTTATGGGACTAAGTTAGTTCATTTAGCATAATGGTCCCCAGTCCCTCCCAAATTAGATAGTGATTTACAAAATCATTGTTCCTTAATGCTGTGTAGTAGTCAATTGTGTAAATGTACCATAATTTCTCAATTCTTTCACTTGTGGTTGGAAATTTTGGCTGTTTCCACATTCTTGCATTGGTGAATAACACTGCTATAAACATTGGATGAACACTGGTGTACAAATCTCTGTTTATGTCTCAGTTCTAATGTTCTCTCTCAGTGATGGAATGTACATACATAGCTTGAATGTTGGAAAACTGGAAATTGTTAAAAATTAAATAAAACAAATGAATATCAACCTAGTAAGCATTAATGAGATGTGATGAACCGGGTATGGCCACATTGAATCAGAAAATCATACTGTGCATTTATTGCATATGGATTGACAGCATCATGATAGATGGTGAAGAGATTGAGATTGTTGACCGCTTAATAGACCATTTAAAAAGGCAGCTCAGGAAGACAAAGCAAAGTATTATAATGGAATGTGCAAAGAGTTGGAATTGGAGAATAAAAAGAAAAGAACTCACTGTACATTTCTCAAACCAAAAGAACTGAAAAACAAATTTAAGCCTCATGCCGCAATATTGAAAGATGCTATGGACAATATATTGAATAACACCATCCCCCCCCCCAAAAAAAAAGAAAAAAAAGATGGAGGGAATACACAGAGTCACTGTACCAGAAATAATTGTTTCACACTGAATATTTTCAGGAAGTACCATATGAATGGGAGCCAATTGTAATGAAAAAGGAAGTGGAAGCTGTGTTGAAACAATTGAGAAAAAAAATAAGGCCCTAGGAATCAATGGGATACCAATTGACTTGTTTCAATTAACAGATACAGCCTTGGGTGCACTCATCAATCTATGCCAAGAAATTTGGAGAACAGTTGTCTGGCCAACAGATTGGAAGAGGTCCATATTTTTCCCCATTCCCAGGATGGGTAATCAAACTGAATGTAGAAATTATTGAACATTATCATTTATATCCCATGTAAGCAAAATGCTGCTGAA
>NW_006399833.1:5598462-5643296 GCF_000299155.1 Elephantulus edwardii
TCCAGTCCTTGGGGAGGGACATCATACTTGGGAGGGTAGAGGGCCAGCACAAGAGAGGAAGCCCCTGAATGAGATGGATTGACTCAGTGACTGGGGTAAAGGGATGCTGTGTGTCAGACACGGTAAAGTTGGCCCAGAATAGAGCCGGGTTCAGAACTGTTGTATGCACATAGGGTTGCTATGAGTCGCAAGCAACTCTATGGCACTTAACAACAACATATACAAAAGGTCAACCTATGAATCATACTGCTTTCTGATTCTAGTCAACATCATACGATAAACATATCTTTTTTACATATTGGTATGCCACAATTTGGTGTATGTCCAAGTAGTAGATATGTGAGTTTGAGTTAAGCCTTAGTTTCCTCATTAGAAAAAGAAGGGCTATGATACTTACTTCACAGGCTATTTAGAAAATAAATTGACAAAAGGCTATAAATCCTCACCGTCCTCACCATCATGTAAAGCATTTAGGATAGCACTTGATACATAGTGAATAATGTTTTAGATTTTATTTCTGTTACAAACTATTTACTATTTACCAATTCTTAATTTCTTCCCTAACTCTAAAGTTCTTTGGTGTTCAAGACTTGCCCTGCTGTTTTTCCTTTTCTAACCTTATTTTCATTATATTCTATATCCTCCTCACCACTCTAGTCTGGTTGAGCTGTTCTATAATCTCTTTAATTTTTTAAATAATGTATTTCTTTTATACTGGTTTGCTTACAAAGTTAGTATACATTGTTTTTCACACCAGATCTTTCCCATTTCCTTTAACCACCCCTCCCTCTATCCATCAAACTGTGTGATGATTATCCCCCCTGCCCATCCTCACCCCTCTGCTCCCACCTTTTGCTCACCCTTGGATCCTCATATATGTTCTAATAGTTATCTTTCTAGTTCTATAATAGTAGCATTTTACAGTATTTGTCCTTATGGGACTAAGTTAGTTCATTTAGCATAATGGTCCCCAGTCCCTCCCAAATTAGATAGTGATTTACAAAATCATTGTTCCTTAATGCTGTGTAGTAGTCAATTGTGTAAATGTACCATAATTTCTCAATTCTTTCACTTGTGGTTGGAAATTTTGGCTGTTTCCACATTCTTGCATTGGTGAATAACACTGCTATAAACATTGGATGAACACTGGTGTACAAATCTCTGTTTATGTCTCAGTTCTAATGTTCTCTCTCAGTGATGGAATGTACATACATAGCTTGAATGTTGGAAAACTGGAAATTGTTAAAAATTAAATAAAACAAATGAATATCAACCTAGTAAGCATTAATGAGATGTGATGAACCGGGTATGGCCACATTGAATCAGAAAATCATACTGTGCATTTATTGCATATGGATTGACAGCATCATGATAGATGGTGAAGAGATTGAGATTGTTGACCGCTTAATAGACCATTTAAAAAGGCAGCTCAGGAAGACAAAGCAAAGTATTATAATGGAATGTGCAAAGAGTTGGAATTGGAGAATAAAAAGAAAAGAACTCACTGTACATTTCTCAAACCAAAAGAACTGAAAAACAAATTTAAGCCTCATGCCGCAATATTGAAAGATGCTATGGACAATATATTGAATAACACCATCCCCCCCCCCAAAAAAAAAGAAAAAAAAGATGGAGGGAATACACAGAGTCACTGTACCAGAAATAATTGTTTCACACTGAATATTTTCAGGAAGTACCATATGAATGGGAGCCAATTGTAATGAAAAAGGAAGTGGAAGCTGTGTTGAAACAATTGAGAAAAAAAATAAGGCCCTAGGAATCAATGGGATACCAATTGACTTGTTTCAATTAACAGATACAGCCTTGGGTGCACTCATCAATCTATGCCAAGAAATTTGGAGAACAGTTGTCTGGCCAACAGATTGGAAGAGGTCCATATTTTTCCCCATTCCCAGGATGGGTAATCAAACTGAATGTAGAAATTATTGAACATTATCATTTATATCCCATGTAAGCAAAATGCTGCTGAAGAGCATTAAAAATGGGTAGAACAGTACATAGATAGGGAATTGCTAGAAGTTCACAAGGGACTAAGAGGCTGTGGCACCAGGGATATCATTGCTGATGTCAGATGGATCCTGGCTGAAAGTAGGGAATATCAAAAGAATGTCTATTTGTACTTTATTGACTATGTAGAGAAGCTTGATTATGTGGATCACGACAAGTTGTGGCTGACATTGAGAAGAATGGGAATCTCAGAGCACTTGATTGTGCTCATGAGGAACCTGGAGCAGGAGAGCACTGCATGGTTTGGAATTGGGAAGGGTGTGCATTAGGGATGTATTATATCACCATACCTACCTGTTCAGTCTATATGCTGAGCAAATTATCTGAGAAGCTGGACTCTGAAGAGGAATGTGACATCAAGATTGGAGGGAGACTCATCAGTAGCCTGCGTTACGCAGATGACACATTACTTGCTGAAAGTGAGGAGAATTTGAAGCACTTGTTGTGGAAGATCAAGGAGTGCGGCCTTCAGTATAGATTGCATCTCAATTTCAAGAAAACAAAGATTTTTACCACTGGGCCAATAGGTAGTGTCATGATGGATGAAGAGGAGATTGAAACTGTCAGCAGTTTCATCTTCATCCACAATTAACATCCTTGGTACCAGCAGTCAGGAAATAAGGAGATACATTGCACTGGGAAAATCTGCAGTTAGGGGCCTTTCCAAATTATTGAGGAGTTATGATGTCAGTTTGAGGACTAAGGTGTGTCTGATTCAGGCCGTAGTTTTTCAGATTATTAGCTACACATTTGATACCTGGACAATGAAAAAAGGATAACAGAAAAATAATTGATGCCTTTGAATAGTTATGTTGGAGAAGAGCACTGAACATCCTATGAAGAGCCAAGAGAATGAACAGATATCTCTTGGAGAGGGTGAAGCCGGAGTGCTCTTTGGAGGCAAGAATGATGAGGCTTCATCTCACATACTTTGGACATATTTCTAGGAGGTGCTATTTCTTGAAGAGGGACATGATATTGGAAAGGGTCAGCGAAGGCAAAGAAGACTCTCAACCAGGTGGATTGACATGATAACTGCTACAATGAGCTCTTGTGTGTTAAGGAGTGTGAGGATGGTGCAGGTTAGGACTGGGTTCAGAGCTTTTGTTCATAAGGTTGCTATGAGTCATAACTTGCTATGAGTTGCTGACACCTAACAACAGCAACATATTCCAAACACTGGCATAGCTAGATCATATGGAATGTCTATGTTCAGCTTTTTGAAGAAATGCCAAACTACCTTCCAGAGTGGTTGGTTGTATAATCTCACCAACAGTGTATCATTGTTCTTATTTCTCCACATTCTCTTTACACATTTATTACTTGCTGCCCTATTAAACTTTGCCACTGAATAAAAGTTTATAAAATAGATTGCCTTTTCATTCAAACAAGAATACAAAAATCCATATCAGTGGACCAGTAGGCAACATTACGATCGATGAAGAAAAGGTTGAAATTGTCAATGATTTAATCTTACTGGGACCTACAATCAACACCAAAAGTCAAGAAATCAAAAGATGTATCATTTTAGTTATATCTGCTCTCAGAGACCTCTCCAGAGTATTAAAGAGCAAAGACATCAGTTTAAAGAATATGGTGAACCTGACAAGCCATGTTGTTATTATTGTTGTGTACTGCAGAGTTGGAACTGAGCCATAGCTGACCCTCTGGCAGGTTTTCAGATGCAGTTAATCACATGGGAGGAGATTGCTTGACATTTCTCAAACTGAGAGAACAAATTCATGCCTCAGATTGCAATACTGAAGAGGCAAAATCTTAAATAATCAAAGAAGCATAAAAAGAAGATGGAAGGAATATATAGAGTCACTGCATGGAACCATTTCCAGAAGGAGCATATAATAAAGAAACAATGGTGATGAAACAAATTCAAGTTGCACTGAAGTCAATGGGAAGGCTCAAGGAACTTATGGAATACCAATTGACATAATCCAAGGAACAGAGATATTCCTGGACATGCTCACCAGTGTATGCCAAGAAAGCTGGGAGACAGCTACATGGCCAACTGACTGGAAGAAATCCTTCTTTATTTCCTTTCCCCCAAAAGGTAATCCAACAGAATGTGGAAATTATCAAACAATACTGATAATATCACATGCAATAAAAATTTTGCTCAAGATTATTCAAAATTAGCTAGAACAGTACATTGACAGAGAATTACCAGAAATTCAAGATTAATTTAGAAGAGACTGTAGCACCAGAGATAGCATTGTTGATGTCAGATAGATCATGGCTGAAAGCAAAGAATACTAGAGGGATGTCTGCTTGTGTTTTATTGACTTTATACAAAGGCATTTGACTCTGTAGATTATAAATTATGGTGAACATTGAGAAGAATAGGAATCCTTGAGCACTTAATTTTGATCATGTGAAATCCTAGACCAAGATGTTGTGTGCTGCATGGTTTAAAATTAGAAAGGTTAACAACAGAGCTATACCCTTTCTCTGTATCTATTCAATCCATATGTTGATTTGAGAAGCAGGACTTTGTGAAGAAGAATGTGGCATCAGGATCACTGGAAGACTCACTGACAACCTGTACTATGCAAATGACACAACCCTCCTTGCTTAAAGTAAGGTGGACTTGAAAATCTTGCTGCAGAAATCAAAGAATACAGACTTCAATACGGATTACATCTCAGCTTCAAGAAAACAAACAAAAAAGCCAATAGGTAACATCATGATTGTTATTTTTGTTGTTATGTGCCGTCGAGTCGCTTGCGACTCATAGCGACCCTATGTACAACAGCCCTAAACCCTGCTCTATCCTGTGCCAATCGCATTGCCTCTGACACACCCATCCCAATTACCCCAGTCACTGAACCAATCCACCTCATAGAGGGTCTTCCCCTCCTACGCCGTCCCTCCACCCTCCCAAGCATGATTTCCCTCTCCAAGGACCTGTCCCTCTTTACAACATGTCCAAAGTATGTCAGGTGAAGTCCCAGAATCCTTGCCTCCAAGGAGCAGCCTGGTTTAACCCACTCCAACATCATGATAGATGGAGAAAAGATTGAAATTGTTAATGAGTTCATCTCACTTGGGTCCCCAGCCAACACCTTTGGTAACAGTAGCCAAGAAACCAAAATATTAATCATATTGGGAATATCTGCTCTCCTGGACCTCTCTAGAGTGCTAAAGGGTAATGATGTCAGTTTAAAAACTATGGTGAATCTGATTGAAGCCTTGACCTTATCAGTGGCTTGCTGTGCATTTAAATGTTGAACAATCACTAAAGATGACAGAAGAGTCAATGCCTTTGAGTTCTGGTGTTGGAGAAGAACAGGAAATAATCCCATGAACTACTAAGAACAAACAGGTCTGTCCTGGAGAAAGTAAAACCAGGATGCTCCTTCTAGGCAAGGATGTTGAAATTCCATCTGACATACTCGAGCCATGTTTATTAAAAGGGTCTAATTCTTGGAGAAGTACATCATGCATGGAAAGATGGAGGAACACAGGAGAGAAAGGCCAACAATGAGATTGCAACAATGAGCTCAGGTGTGTTAGAGATAGTGAAGATGACACAGGATTGGGCAAGGTTCAGATCTGCTGTTTATAGAGGCATGATGAATTGCAATTGGCTCAACAACATATAAAAAGAACAATATTTATAGCCTATGCAGATAAGAATATAGAACTATCATCAGCCATGTATGTATGGATATGAGTATAGTCCTTTTCATCTATCCATATCCATCTGTCCCGTTTGCACTATATGCATGTTACAAATTCTCCATCTTAATTAAAATGATGTGGATCTAAATCTTTGCTCAATTCCTGCGTAGTATTTAAATTTCATCCAACAGATATTTATTGTGCATTATTAAAATAATCAGGGGTTGTTGTTTTATATTGCTTTAACAATGAATAAAGGACATACAATAAGAATGGATGTCTTTGAATTTTGGTGTTGGCCAAGAGTATAGGTGCCCTAGAGGGTAAGGAATTGTGTTGCCAGTCCAAAGGCAGGCTCCTCCAAACTACTAGTTTCACTGAGGGAGAAAGATGAGAAATTTAGAGCTTCTGACAACCTGCTGGAGGGTCTGCTATGAGTTGGTTCCAGTTTGATGGCATATTAACAATAACAAGAACAAAAAGAAGTGAGAATCTTTGCTTTCTTGTTGTTGAGCTTTAATCTATACTGAAGACTGCAGTCCTTGACCTTCTGCAGCAAATGTCACAGGCCCTCCTCAGCTTCAGCAAGCAGGGTTTTTTCATCTGCAAGTTGTTGATGAGTCTTCCTCCAGTCCTGATGCCACATTTTTCTTCATAGAGCCCAGCCTCCTGAATGATCTGTTCCACATACAGAAAAGGTATGGAGGCAGGATGCACCCGTGACACACTCCTGATTTTGAATCATGCAGTGTTTCCTTGCTGATGACTGCTTTCTAGTCAAGTATAGATTTTGCATGAGCACAATAAAAGTGTTCTGGAATTTCCATTCTTCTTGGATTAGAGTCACTTTACTTGTTAAAGTGACATCTTTGTTATTTAAAACTTTAAGGGGATCTATGCATCAGATTTTCCCAGTGTCATTTGATGTCTTTATTGCGGCTACCATGAATGTTGATTATTAAGCCAAGTAGAATTAAACCATTGATATTTTAGGTTTTTTCTCCATTTATAAAAATAGTTTTATCAGTCTAGTTGGAAGGATTTTAATTTTCTTCACATGTAGGCATACTGAAGTCTCTGATTCTTATTAAATGCTTTACATTGTCTTCATTTCCTACAAACAGGATTGTGTTATCTGCATATTGCAGGTTATTAAAAAGCTTTTCTCCAATTATTTTTGGTAGATTTTTAAATTTTTGTTCCCCTCTTTTTTCCTTTTATTCTGATTTATTTACAAAGTTTGAATACATTGTTTTTCACACAATTCCCATTTCCTTCACCCCACCCACCCATCAAATTATACAACCCTACCATTAACACCTTATCCCCCATCCTCTCCCCTCTATTTCTACCCTCCCCCCTGCTTTGCATCCTCATACTCATTCTACAATAATGGTTTTTATACAGTATTTGTCCTTGTAAGACTGAATTATTTCACTCAGCATAATGCTGTCCAGTCCCTCCCAAGTTAGGTAGTAATTTCCAAAATGATTGCTCCTGTACCACAACTTCTCAATCCACTTGCTTTCCATGTTTTTGTGATGGTGAATAATGCTGCTATGAACATTGGTGTACAAGTCTCTGAGCCTCAGTTCTCATTTTCTTGAGGTATATTCCAAGCAATCATTCTCAATGGAGAAAGACTAAAAACATTTTCCTTGCAAACAGGGACCAGACCAGGAAGTACATTGTTATCACTTCTATTCAAAATTTTACTGGAAGTGCTTGCTAGGGCAATATGACAAGAGAAGGAAATAAAAGGCATCCAGATCAGCAAAAAGATGGTTGAAATATTACTGTATGCGGGTTAGAGCTAGTAGACCAGTTTAGTAATATCCAAAAATCAGAGGGATTAGTGTACAGTAAAAAAAAAGATAATTCAGAGAAGGAAACCAAGAAAGCAATACCATTAACAATAGCCAACCACAAATTTAGATACTTGGGAGTGAAACTAACTAGAGATACAAAAGACCTATACAAAGAAAACTACAGAATATTTCTGCAAAATACAATGAAATATCTAAAGAAATGGGAAAATGTGCCCTGTTTATGGATAGAAAGACTCAATGTTGTTATAAATCCTACCAAAAGCAGTCTACATATTCAATGCAATCCCAATATAGATACCAAATCAATTTTTCATGGATATTTAAAGGGAAATTGTCAAGCTTATTTGGAGAGGCAAGAGATCTTGAATAACCACAACAGTTCAGAGAAACAAACATGAAGTGGGAGGTATAGCACTTCCTGACTTCAAGACAGCAGTAGTAACCAAAACAGCGTGGTACTGGTACAATCACAGGCATATGGATCAGTAGAGCAGAACTGAGAACCCAGAAATAGACCCAGCCTTCTATGGTCAACTGATATTTGACAAGGAAATAAAACCTATCAAATGGGGAAATGACAACCTCTTCAACAAAATGGTGCTAGCAAAACTGGACTGCTACCTGAAGAAAGCTGAAACAGTATCCATATCTCACACCACCTCAAGGTAGATAAGAGACATGGGAGTAAAGCTCAAAACCATAAAGTTCGTAAGAGACAACTGGGATTAAGCTTAGAAGTCCTAGTCTATGGTATAAAGAGACTGCCAAATATAGCCAGAAATGTACAATCTGAAGAGGA
Organism: Elephantulus edwardii; assembly: GCF_000299155.1. Classification (NCBI taxonomy): domain Eukaryota; kingdom Metazoa; phylum Chordata; class Mammalia; order Macroscelidea; family Macroscelididae; genus Elephantulus; species Elephantulus edwardii. The sequence continues at coordinate 5,606,755 of NW_006399833.1, forward strand.
CAAAATTGGTATCAATAATAAGCTTTTTTTATTTATTAATTTGCCTATGCCAAAATATGTATATATTATTATTGTTGTTGTTGTTATGTGCCATCGAGTTGCTTGCAAATCATAGTGACCCTCTGTACAACAGCCTAAACCCTGCTTTATCCCTTGCCAAATTTATTGTCTCTGACACGCCCATCCCCATTACCCTAGTGATGGAATCAATTCATCTCATCGAGGGTCTCCCTCTACTGTGCTGTCCCTCTACCCTCCCAAGCATGATGTCCCTCATCAAGGACAGATCCTGCCTTGTAACATGTCCAAAATATGTCAGATATTTCAGAATCCTTGTCTCCAAGATGCAGCCTGGCTTCACCCTCTCCAGGATGAACCTGTTTGTTTCCCTCACAGTCCATGGTATATTCAATACTCTTCTCAAGCACCATAGCTCAAAGGCATCAACTCTGCCATCATCTCTAGTCATCATCCAGCTCTCTGATGCATATCAAGTAATAGCAAAGACCATGGCCTGTATCAGTTAGGTACATCTTAGTCTCTAGATTGACATCGCTGCTCCTCAGTACCTTGGAAAAGTCTCTGACAGAAGACTTTCCCCAATGTAATTAATCTTTTTTTTATTTCTATTTGTTCATTGCTGTGTAATTAATCTTTTAATTTCCTGGCTGCTTGTATCAAGAGTGTTGATTGTAGAGCCAGGCAAACTGAAGCGGTCAACAATCTCAATCTCTTCACCATCTATCATGATGTGTCATGCAGACTATGAGTTTCAAGCTTCATCCATGGTGTGCTGTGTATCAGAGCTTCATTTTTTTCCTTATGGCTGAATAATATCTTTTGTGTGTTTGTACTGTGTTTCATTTGCCAAAGAGGTGATTGTGACTTCACAGCCTGGTGTATATTAAAGTAGGACCTCTACAGAGTTTTAATAGCTATGGCCTATTGGAAACAAATTTTATAGACTTTCTTTTGAGGTGCTGTTGCCAGGATTAAAAATACAAACCTTTTTAAGCTGCCTCCGACCCACCAAACTGAGCTGCTGGCTGACTGCACCTGACCCACCATGGCTGAAAGTAACTGGGACACAGTGAAAGTGCTGCATAAGAAGGCCTCCTTGGCGGCCCATACCAGGTCTAAGCACACCATTGTGTCTGCTCAGAAAAGAGGTGATGCTGTGGAGGCATCCAAGAAATGGGCTGCAGGCCCTAACAAATAACAAGGGGTGACAAAACAAAACAAAACAAATACACTGCCAAGTTGGACCGGAGACGGAGGAGGTGACCCTAGAAGTGAGCAGGGCGATCTGGCAAGGCTGGCAGAGCAAGGGGTTCGCGCAAAAGGACCTGGCCACAAAAAATCAATGAGAAGCTGCAAATCATCTCTGAGTATGAGAGCAGGCCAGCCATCCGTACCAACCAGGTATTGGGGAAGACTGAAAGAGCCCTTGGCCTTAAACTTTAAGACAAGGATATGGGGAAGACCATCAAGAAAGAACCAAGGGCAAATGAACATAAAAAACCCCTCAAAATCAGTTTCGGCTTATTTCATCCAGTTGCTTCCCAACTTCAGAATGGATGAGTGCCTGGATGCACCAGAGTTGCTGGATACTTTCGTTCTGTACCTGTTGTCAAACAAATATTGTGTAGTCTCTGACTCTCTCAGTTGTTCTTCACCCCTGAGCAGTAGCAGTATTAGCTTGATAAGCTGGGGGCTGGGGTGAGACCTCTCACGGAGCAGTAGTGGGGGAAGAGGGTGTGGATGGCCAGTCCGGAGTGGGGGGTGGGGGAGGGACAGACTGTTGGGAGGTCTATTCAGCTCCCCAAATCCCTGTCATAAGCTGTTCCAGAAGCTAATAAAAGCAGTTGCCCTTCCTGCTTTGTAAAAAGAGAAAAATCAGCCTTTTTGATAGCAACAAAGCACTTAACTCTGTGTTACATAGGGATTCCTTTTTTGTTTATTCGTTCATCTCTTAATATACATTTCAGTTACATCTACTTTCAGCTTTTGCCAATAGTGCTGTACTGAACATTGGTGGACTAAAACATGATTTTAAAATAATTGTGTATAATTTGTGTTTATATACACCACAGTTTCTTTATCTGTTCACTTTTACAGAAATATGTAAGATACCCAAGTTTTTAGCTGATATAAGGAACATTATCATGGACGTTTTTTACTTCATATTCTCAATTATTTTATTACTACCTCCATCAATATTTTAAATATTCTTGATACATGCAGTAGATGTTGAGGTTTAGAAAGGCTACATCAAAAGGTGAATTATGATAGCTGCTAACTTTTTTTGGGTGGGATCAGGTTGACAGCAGTGAACAACAACACAAAAAAACACTATTAAAAAGAAGAAAAATTTAGGGGGCTCTGGTGGCCTAGTAACAAGAAGCTGCACTGCAATCCTGAAGGTGCATGGTTCAAATCCACCAGGTGCTCCGCTGGAGAAGAAGAGGCAGTTTCCTCCTGGGCCAGTTTGATCCAGTTTGATAGTACACAACAGAAAAAAAAAAAGAAGAAAAGTCTATTAGATACTGTTATTTCTGATTTTATTCCTAAGAAATTTGAGTCCCATAGGATTTAAATGATGTTCCCAAGGCTGCATAATTAATAAGCAAATAGTCCAAGTTTTAAACTAGGACAATTTGACTCTAGAACCCATTTTTAACATTTTTTTCAATCCTTATTTCCTACATGACAGATAGTTGTTGCTGTTGTGTTACGTATCACCAAGTCGCAGCTGATTCATAGCTGACCTTCCAGTGGGTTTGCAGGAGGCAGTAAATTGCAAGGGAGAAGATTGCCTATTTTTCTTCAGTAGAGCAGCTGGTGGATTCATACCACTTGCCTTTGGGTTGGCAGTGCAGCTCTTTACTATTAAGCCACCAGAGCTCCCTCATACTTATTTATTTTTTTTTATGCGTGTACCGTCAAATTGGATCTGACTGGTACAGGAGGCGACTGTTCCTCCTTCTTCAGCAGAGCATCTGGTGGATTTGAACCGTGCACTTCTGGGATTGCAGTGCAGTTTCCTGCCACTAGGCCACCAGAGCTCACCAAGCTCCCTCATACTTATTAGAGGTAGTTAGCCACGTTGAAAAGTTTAATAATGCCCGTTTCCCTTTTTCTTAAGTCCTGCAACTGGTCTCTTCACTTTATTCCAAAGTCAAGCTCACCACACACTAGTCCAAAACGTTTGTGAAACGTGCATTCTCCTTTATTTCTCCTCGGGCAGTAGATTTACTCACAGCAAAGGTATGATATCCAAACCACGGTTGTGATAGGCCCCTTCTTCAAGAGAGTTTTGTGAATGCATCTAAAGTAGCAACTCTTTATGCTTTCTTTCCCACCCTTTCTATTGCCTCACACTTAAATGGCTATGTCTCAAAACAAACAAACAAAAACAACAAAAACCAACCCCAAACCTATGTCTAGTTAGTGGTGTTCTATGTCTTTTTCCATTAGAGGTACTTTCTTTTTTTTTTTTTTTTTTTAAGAGGTACTTTCATATCTCCTCTCATGATAATCCACAACCTCCTCCCATTAATTGCTTACCTATTTTGCCTAATGTTAGGATGATAATAGGCCCCAAACCATCCCTTCTCCCTAGGAAATAACAATTGCAAGTAAAGGTTTGCTTCCATTTTTACCTCTTTCACTTTATGTTCTCCCAGTTTTTCCTCAGAAGCAAAATGAGCATTTATTGTCTGTCTGCCAGCTTTGTGGCTTATATACTACAAATGTGTTCCTCTTCAAGACCATAAACTCTTATGCTTTATGACTTTTCTAGGAGGCGTTTGAATAGCTCAACTTTAAGCTTCTGATTGATAAGAATCTGCTTGTGCCAAAATCCTTGCCAGAATGATTTCACAGATTATAGTCCTCTAAGTAGTGTGGAAGAATATTTATGAGACAGTTTTAAGTGTGTGTGAGAGTGTGTGTGTGTGGGGGGGGTGTATTATAGTGAGAATGGAAGTTAGGCTTAATTGTCAGCTGGTTGATTTTACCTAATATGCTAATGATTTTCTTCTACTATGTAATCATTCTATATAATTTCATCCCCATCTAACAATGACAACCACAGAATAAAAGTCATTTTTGAAAACATGTTCTTTCTGATTAACATTATATATTTACCACCATGGCAAATAGCTAACTCTCCATTATAAATATTTGTTTTTAATAGTTATAACTTCTGCAGTTCTTTTAGAAAGACCTCTTTAATGTGATTTATGTAGGCTCCTTTCATGTTAGCAAACAAGATTCTCATTTTATGCATCAATGCTTTAGTTTCTTTATCTTCTTTATCTGTCTACATCTGACTGCTCTTTGTACCTTAAGCAGCTTCTCATAGCCTTTAACTAAAAAGAGTCAAAAGAAATGCTATAGAAGAAATACACTTCCTAAATTTATTTCCTAAATTTTAAAATGACTGATATAAATATTATATTTACTAAAAAAGTTATGAAGTGACTTAAACACCATTTGGGAGCAAGTGCTAGTCTATTATATAGAATTGAGAAAATCTGTAAGTGCATTTTATCATATATTGCAGTCTTTTAATATTCTTATGTGTTAGGAGTGCTGGACGGTTTGCTTCTAAAACTTGTTTTTATAATATGTATGGCATCACTGTCATACTTGAAAGAGATACTGGGACCTTCGGAGGAAAAAGTGTCATCGTTAAGAGTGGGACACTAGTGAAAAAGTGATTAGTGTGTTCTGTATTTGCTAGACCTTTAGGACATTGCCAAAGGAGGAAAGGCCCTTCTCTGTTTGTAAACTCACAATTTAATTGATGTAATTAAAAGTTTCCATATGGGAAAGTCTGCTGTTAGGGACCTCTCCAAAGTACTGAAGAGCAATGGTGTCTCTCTGGAGACTAAGGTGCGTCTGACACAGGCTATGGTCTTCGCATCAGAGAGTTGGACAATGACCAAGGAGGATAGAAGGAGAATTGATGCCTTTGAGCTGTGGTGCTGGAGAAGAGTATTGAGAATACCATGGACTGCTAGGAAAACAAACAGATTTGTCCTGGAAAGGGTTAAACAGTGTGGCTCCTTGGAGGCAAGGATTCTGAGGCTCTGTCTAACATACCTTGGACATGTTGTGAGGAGAGACAGGTCCTTGGAGAGGGACATCATGCTTGGGAGGGTGGAGGGACAGCGCAGGAGAGGAAGGCCCTCTATGAGGTGGATTGATTCAGTGACTGGGATAATTGGGATGGGAGTGTCAGAGACAGTGCGATTGGCACAGGACAGAGCAGAGTTTAGGGCTGTTGTACAAAGAGTCGCTATGAGTCGCAAGCTACTTGACGGCACATAAGAACAACAACAACATATGTGGAAACATGTAGGGAGCTCTGATTGCCTAGTGGTAAGAAGCTGTGCTGCAATCCCAAAGGCATTATAGTTTGAATCCACTAGCTGCTCTGTGAGAGAAAGATATGTAGTCTCTTCCCATGCAACTTACTGCCTTTGAAAACCCATTGGAGGGACAGCTGAGTCCATTCAGACTCTACAACACACAAGAACAACGAAATAGGTGGAAAATTGGCATAGAAGTGGCTGCTTATAGGGAGCTCTGGTGATGTCATTTGTAGGGAGGAAGTTGTCCTGCTACCCAAAGGACATGCTTCTTTGGTGGTTTGGATCTATCAGCTGCAACTTGGGAGTAAAAGGGGGCAATCTCCTGTATTTTTTACAGTCTTGCAAATAGGCTGAATGACAATGAGTTTGAGGTTCGTTTTCAGTGCCTGTTTACATCAGTTTGCTTTCCATTGTAAAAGATTATACTTGTTGTGTACCATTGAGTTAGAATCTACTCATAGCTGACCCTCCAGCTGATTTTCAGAGGCAGTACACTGTACAGGAGGAGATCGCCAATTTTTCTCCTGCAGAGCAGCTTTGGGTTGGCAGCATAGCTCCTTACCCCTAGACCACCAGAGAGAGCTCCTTGTTATAAATGGTAGATAATATTAATTCAACGGTTTAAAAAAATTTTAGGGTGAAGGAATTAGGGAAGACCCAGAGGGGACTTGAAAAAGCAGGTGGTCATGGATCAATAGTGATTAATTTTACAAAGCATAATGTATGGGAATGATCATATAAAACAATATGAATAGAGGAATGTGTGAAACACAGTGCATATAAATGAAATAGTGTATATGAATTTTGTATGTAAGCCAATATAAAAATAATTTTTTAAAAGATTTTTAAAATGCCCACAAAATTTTTTTTATTATGATTTGAGTGACAGTTTTTCTACTCATAGCCATTGAATTAATTCCAACTCATAGCAACCCTCCATTGGGTTTCTAAGGCTTTCAAGGATTCTTTCTCCCTCAGTGCCACAGGTGAATATGAACCTCCAGAGATGTGGTACCTTTTGGTTAGCAGTAAAACATGCTATGAGCTATGGCACCATTAATTTTCTATTCAACCATTCATAAACATTTTCTTTTATATCATTAGTTAAAATGACCACAATGCTCTTTCTTTCCATTTGTCCCCTATAATTCTAGATTTACCTTAATCCCTCTATCCTTCCTCTTCATATGTTTTCAGCTTCATCCTTGGACAAATGCTTCTCATTTGACCTTATATGGTTGTCTATTCTAAGAGGTGAGTGCCTGTGCAGTATTATTGTTCATTGTGTAGGCCTGTCTTAGCACCAGCAATCGTTTCAGTCATCTGCCTATGCATCGGAGAGCTGTACAATGAATAGAGAAGAATTGAAGCCTTTGAGTTGTGATGTTGGAGGAGAGTGCTGAATACCCTATGGACTGCCAAGAGAACCAATAGATACATCTTGGAGAGGGTGAAGCCTGATGGCATCTTGAAAGCAAGGATCACTCTGAGGTTTCTCACATACTTTGGGCATGTTGTTAGTAGAGTCTATTCCCTGGAGAAGGAATAGACTCCATGGAGTGTGCCCGAGATTGTGAAGTCGATGCAGGGTAGAATGAAATTCAGATCTGTTAACAGATCATCATCATCAACATCTTAATAATATATTCTTTTAATGCAGCTACTGGCACTAGAGGATTCATTTGTACAGATTTAAAATGGGAGTCATTCCAATTACACATTCTTTAAAGAGTCCTGTACAATTTGACTGGAAATTGAGTTATGAGGGTATTTTATTCTAGGTTTGAAGAGTGAATAAGGGTAGTCTTGATAGTTCCACCCATTGCTGTTGGACCAGTAATCTTGTCCTTTATTGCTGTTGTTTTTTTTTTAAATCTGCTCGCCTTTCTCGCCATTCTATCCAGGATCTTCTACTGTGATCTCATTAAAGTGGTCAGCAGTGGTATCTAGGCACCATCTAGTTCTTCTGTGCTTAGGGTTATTGAGGTTTATGTGGTCCATTAATTCTTTCAATGAATTATTCAAGTACAACTTTGCTATTCCTCCCTCTTCTTTGTTCTAAACAGGGATAGATCAATAATTGTATTAGATGTAAGACAACAGTCCAGAATAAGATGTATATTGCAAACAGAACTGGGGGAGGAAAGAAGAGGAGAGAGAGAAGGAAGAAGGGGAAGGAGAAAAATGTGCAACAATGAATAAATACTTTTTAAAAAGGAAAGTGAACTGGGGGAAGGAGAAAAATGTGCAAAAGTGAATGAATGAAAATCCAACTTTTTTGTAAACTTTTGTTAAAATAACAATTTAATTGAAAAATTTTATTAAAAAAAATTGCATCTTAGTTGGCCAGTCAAAAACCTTGAAGACCCCAGGCACTACTCACCAAAAAGGACATGGTCTTTGTGGAGTATGTGTGTTATGCCAGTTGACTATTATGTCCCCAAAGACTATGTTCCCAAGGCCCTGGAACTATTAACTTATTCCATCAAGGTGTTTGGTTATAACTTAAATAGCTTTGCCCCCTGTTGATTCTTCTATATACACAGATATATTTATAGCTTATAATAATATGAATATTCACCTCTTTTGTTTTGGCTTCTTGATGCTCCAATGCAATTTCTGGAGTCTCTTCTGACTTCCATTTCAATTTTTTCTTTTGTTTTTGTAATGACTTTTACATTCTTTATGGATGATATCCTTTATATTATCCCACAACTTCAGTCATTTGTGTTCAATGCCTCAAACCTATTCCTAAAATGATCTTGAAATTCAGATGGAATTGATTCAAGATCATATCTTGGCACTGGGGGTTAAAAGAATTATCATATCTTAGTTCCTGTGGACTTATTTTTACGTTCTTCAGCCTCACATTGAATTTGCATATGAGTAACTGATGATCTGACCTACAGTCTGCTCCTTGCCTTGTTTTGCCTGCTAATAATGAGCTTCACCAATGATTTCTTCCACAAATGTAGTCAATGTGATTCCTATGCTGCCCATTAGGTGAGATCCATGTGTAAAGTCATTGTTTGTGTCTTTTTTTTGTTTGTTTGTATCTTTTAAAAAAGGTATTTGCAATGAATAAATCATTTTAAATACAAAATTCAATCATCATATTTCCATCCTCATTTCTACACCAAGCCCATATTTTCCAACTGCTGTTCTTTACTGTTTCCCACTTTTGTATTCCAGTCACCAGTTATCATTAACACATCTTGATTGCATATTTGGTCAATTTCAGACTGTCAGAATTGGGAAAAATTATCAATTTATTTCTCTTTGAAATATATGTAGGAACATATATTTGAATACTAGTTGTGTTAATGGGTCTTCCATCTATGTGTGTGAATATTATCCTGTCACTCACAACATTGTATTTCAGGATAGAACTTGAAATTTTCTTTATGACTATGAGTGCAACACCATTCTTCTGTTTATCATTCCCAGCATGATATACCATATGATTATCTGATTCAAAGTGGCTAAAGCTGGTGCATATCATCTCACTAATGCCTAATATGTAGATGTTCATGCATTCCATTTAATTTTTAACAATTTCCAGTTTTCCAACATTAAAGCTATGTACATCCCATGTTCCAATTATTAAATGGTGTTTGTCATTGTTTTACCTCATTTTAACTGACTTCCAATATGGTCTCTACCACCACACTACCATAATGAAACAAAGATTCTTACCACTGGACCAATAGGCAACATGATGGTGGATGGAGAGGAGATTGAAACTGTTAACAGCTTCTTCTTACTTGAATCCACAATTAACACACTTTGTACCAGCAGTCAAGAAATAAGGATACACATTGTAGTGAGAAAATCTGCACTTATAGACCTCTCCAAATTATTGAGGAGTAATGATGTTAGTATGAGGACTAAATTGTGTCTGATTCTTTCATATTACTAGCTACACATCTTAGAGCTGGACAATGAATAAGGAAAACAGGAAAAATGCCTTTGAGCTGTGGTGTTGGAGAAGTGCACTGAACATCCCATGGATGGCCAAAAGAACAAATAGATATGTCTTGGAGAGGGTGCAGCCGGAGCGCTCTTTGGAGGCAAGAATGATGAGGTTTTGCCTCACATACTTCAGACATATTGCCAAGAGGGGCTATTCCTTGGGAAAGACATGATGCTTGGAAGGGTGGAGGGTCAGTGAAGGTGAGGAAGACCCTTGCCCAGGTGAATTGATGTGGTGACTGCTGTAATGGGCTCCTGTGTGTTAGGAAGTGTGAGTATGGCACAGGGTTCAGATCTTTTATTCATAGGGTTTCTTTGGGTCATACTCAACTTGACGGCACCTAGCAATAACAACAATACAAATGTGGAAATATCATGTGTAGAGATGATCAATCAATGCCTTTGAATTGTAGTGCTGGCAAAGAGTATTGGTAGTTTGCCCAAAGAACAAACAAATCTGTATTAGAGGAAGTGCGACCAGGGTGCTCCTCAGAGGCAAGGATGGTTAAACTTCATCTCACATACTGTGGGCATGTTGTCAGGAGTCACCAGTCAATAGAATAAGATGTTATGCTGGGAAATGTAGAGATTCAATGAGAAAACTTTTCTTAAGTGATATTGTCCTGATTATCTTCTTGTTGTATATTGCCTTTCTGTTCAGCCATTTTAACTTGTGTCATTTATTTGTTTAGTTATTTTAACTCCCCTCTTATTACCTTCGCATACCTGATAACCTTCTATGGATGATTCTATGTGCGTATCTGAGATTGTTATAATAGTGGTATTATACAACTAGTGGCAAGAAGCTGTGCTGCAGTCGTGAAGGCATGCAATTCAAGGCCACAAGCTGCTCTATGGGAGAACGAGGGGCAGTTTCTTCCTGTGTAATTAACTGCTTCTAAAAACCCACTGAAGGGTCAGCTATGGGTCAGTTCTGACCCGACAGTACACAACAACAAATACAATATTTATCATTTTGTGACTTACTTATTTCACTTAGCATAATGTCCATCTAGGTTATGAAGTGTTTTGTGAATTCATTCTTTAGTGTTTTGTAGTATCATGTTGTTCTTTTTCCATTTATGAACATTTAGGTTTTTTCCTCTTTTATTTCTGTAAAAAAAAAAGTTTCATTGGATAGGAATATTCATGTCACAGCAGTCATTTCTTTAGGATGTATACCTAGTAGTGAGATTGCTACATCAAATGAATCTCTACTTTCTAAGGGCCTTCCAAACTGTTTTCCATAGTAGTTGCACCATTTTACTTTCTCACAACCAATGTATATGGATTCCAACATGTCCACACCCTTACGAGCATTTATTATTTGCTATAATATGAAACATTGCTATTGCTGCTATCAAATTCATGACAGAGAAAAGATTGAAATTGTGAATGATTTACTCTTACTTGGATCCACAGTCTACATCCTTGGTATTTGTTTTTGTTGATTGCCTTTGTGTCAAGCACAGCTCATAGCGACCCTTTGAACAAAAGGCCTGAAGCCTTTCTATAACTATCAACATTAAAGTTCATAGAGTTTCTGGAGGCATATTGTTTAGGAAGTGGATGCCACTCCTATTCAGTAAATCAGGAAATGTATTGCCTTGGAAAGTACAATGTTAGGAACATCTCTATATTACTAAGTTGCAAAGATAGCAGTTTGAAGGCTAAAGTGCCATGGTCTTTTCAATCACTTACTGTGCATCTGAGAGCTGAACAACAAATAAGGGTGTCAGAAGGGAGATATATATCTTTAAGTTATGGTGTAGAATGAGAGCACTGAGTTTCCCATGGATTGCCAAAAAAACAAACATGTCTTAAAGAAAATGTAGCCGGAGTATTCCTTGGATGTAAGGATAGTAAAACGTCAACTCACAGATTTGGGACATGTAGCTAGGTGAGGCTATTCCTTGGAAAGAGGCAGCATGCTAAGAAATGTGGAGTTCTCTCTGTTACTTTAGAGGAGTTTGCCTGATGCTGATCTTGTACCTTATCAGTTTGCTAAAACTTTCTAGTACTTCCAACAGTTTTCTTGCTGAGTCTTGGAGATTTTCTGCATAAAAGATCATATAATCTCATAAAGAGATAGTTTTGTTGTTCTTTGTCCATTTAAATGACTTTATTTCCTTATTTCTATGTTAATATAATTTTTTTAAATTCTCATTTTTAAAAATTATTCTTTGTTTTCTAAACATTTCTCCTTTTTTTTCCTAATCAGTTAAAAACACACACTTTCATTCTTTTTAATTCCTTTATCAGGAAGTTCCAATAGCATTTCATTCTCTGAGTCTATGATTGGGCTACTTTTCTGTGTCATCTTTTCTTGGATGGTTTGAAGTTGCCTCTGAGACTTTTTTCATGTTATCTTTGTATTATTATTTTTTTAAAATGTATCTTATTGAGCTCTGTAAGTGTGCAAAGAAGATTATTTTTACAGTTTTTCATCTTTTATCTCTTGTCTTCTGGTCAGTGTGATGAACGATATAGTTCTGTGTGCAATTTTCTCTTCTGTGTTTATGTAGAACAGTTGAGGGCAGACTAGGCTGTTGTTGGTTGAAATCTGTCATTGATCAGGTAGAGTAGGAGCCTATCTTTGCTCTTCCTCCACTGTAAAGCTGTAAGAGGTATGTGTATGGCTGGGCTATACATTGTTCTTGTCTGCTGCTAGGTGGAACACAGAAAAAGAGAGAAAAAATCCACACAAAATAAAAGCAGAATAAATAAAACCAAACAAATCTGAAAGAGACACAAAAGGAAGGAGAAACAGAATAGCAAGGCAAAAACAAAAAATAATTGCAGGCCCAGCAAAGGGAAAAAGTAAAAGAAAAGAGAAAGCAGAAACAATAATAATAAAATGAAAAAAGAGTGGAAAAGACAAAAGCAAAAAGGACAATTGATGGCTACTCTTTCCACTACTGTGGTAGGTAGATAGAAGTAAGATGTCTGGTTTGCAACAAAATTTCTGCTGGTCCAGCAGAAGGAAGGTTGAGTTTGAGGTTGGGGTGGCCTGTCAGAACAGAGTTTCAGAGTTTCTATTTAACTGAGAGGTGGCTGAAGGCTCTTGGGAAAGCCTTAGCTGTGGTTTCTCATCATGTATATATAGCACATTTGATGGCCTAGGGGTGATGATGGACAAGACACCGTCCTGGAGTTTTTGCTGGTCTCAGAGTTTCCTAGGGCAGCCTGCCTGTCCTTTGATATTGTTTCTGCCAGTTCAGAGATGGATTCAAACAGGGTACCCAGTCAGAGATGGCTCATCCTGCTGATGTGAGGAGGTAGAGAGTACTCTAAGTCATGTATACCTGAAGCCTAATCCATATGAATGCCAGACTGTAGTTGGGCAGAAATTTACAGGGTGCACTATGCTAGTCCTAGTAGGAGGAGTGCATGTGAGGGCTACTTGTCCCTGACATTAAATGTATAGGGATGTACTGCCGGAAATAGTCACTGCCAACCCAGACAGAGACAGCCACGAGCAGTGTACTGCACTTGCTCCCAAAGGGTAGAGAAAAAGTGTACAGACAGTGCACTGCTCCAAACGTTGACCATGGCCTTGTGCCAGGAAGATTCTATTGGGGAAGCCAGTCAGAGGCAATTTCTACCAACCTGAGAGATTACAAAAGAAAAGAACTTCGGTCAAAGATGGTGCTTCTGTCAATTTAAGGCCTGGCTGCAGGCTAGACTCACACCACCCCTGGACATGGCAAGCACCAGTAATACTAAGAGATCCATTACGGGGTTCTGAATGTGGAGCTGTGAAGGCTCTCTCTGGTACAAGCCTGGCCTCAGGTAAAGCCAGGGCAGGATGGAGGAATACTAGTCAAACTTTTTTTTTTTTAAGTCACATTTTTATTGTCCAATGGCAGTCTCCTCCCATGTGATTAACTGGCTCTGAAAACCCGCTGGAATGTCAGCTATGTATCGGTTCTGACTCTATGGTTCAACAACAACCAGTCACTGTTACTGAGTCCTAGCTTCCTGTCAAAAAGTGTCTTGCAAAATTTCAAAATGGCTGTACTGCTTCATGTCCCTTCACAATTCACTGTTTCATCTGTTTCATTCCATGTTTTCATTCTATCAGCTGGTATTTGAACTACTCCTTTGAAATTCATGATTCCAGGATTATAATTAATTATCTGTTATCTTTGTTTCCTAATGCTTTCATTTTAGAAGATCTAATCTACCATCTTGTTAGAAACCCTGAATTAATCTTAATTAAAAAAATTTACACACATAACAAGAAAGTTTGGAGGCAGGTTGGCTCTTAGTTTAATTAATTCCATTAAAGGACATCATTAAGGATCTGAGTTTTGTCTTGCTGCTTTGCCATACTCTCTCTATTATCTGTTATCTCAGACTCATTCGTTATCCTTGAGTTAATTCTAATTCAAAACCTCCCATTGGGTTTCTGAGGTTGTAAATGCAAGATTGCCCATCTTTCTTCCTTGGAGCCCCTGGTGGTTTCCAGTCACTAAAGAGACTTGGCCTTTGGTCTAGCTATTTAACTCTCCAGACTGTGCCACCAACTACAGTGTCATGGAACACTTGGAGACACTAGCAGTATTTTTTGCTAATGAGAAAATCTGAACTTTTAAAAAGAAAGTGCTAATTTTTAAAAGCTCCATTCCACCAGTGTGAGCTTTTCAGCCAGCCAGCTAAATTTTGGATTTTTGGAATGATATTGGTGGTTATACTAATATATGATTTTTATATTGTATAATAAAACATGTCAACATTTGGAAGTTCTTCAGAATTCCAAAGTGAAAGAATATCTTCCGTGTGATTAATGAATTATACTAAACAAAAATAATGCATAAGTAGAAGATTCATTCAAAATATAAGATAGATAATTGGGTTTTGATGCCAAAATTGGGTTTAAATGACAAAAGTTAATTGACTTCATATTGCAAATATCCTTTGATTTCACATTGCACATATCCTTCTAGAAACTGCCAATTGTTGAATTTTGGTGTAGTATTAAAGAATATACATAAATTTCTGAAAAGATTATTAAAATATAACCTTTTGAAACTATGTGAACTGTGTTAAATCATCAGAGTTTCTTCATCTATTTCAACTGTAAAAACATATCAACATATTTTATGTAGAAGCAGATAACCAGATCCAGTTGTGTCAAGGCCAACATTAGAGACATTTAAAAAAGAAAAAAAAATTCTACTCTTCTCTCTACTTGTTTTGGAAACTGTTATTACTTTTTATAAAACACATTTTATGTTTATATATAGTGGATTCATAATTTACTTTTAAGTGGATTGTTGTGTACTGTGGAGTTGGAACCAACCCATAGTTGACATTCTGGCCAGTGTTCAGAGGCAGTTAATTGCATGGGAAGAGTTTGCCCATCTTTCTTCTGTGGAGCAGCTGGTGGACTTGAACCACTTGGCTTTGGGATGGCAGTGCAGCTTCTTGCCACACAGTCCACATACACAAAAAATTTTGGGGATCATCAGTGATTTTTTAAAAGTGTAAGTGTATGTGAGAGCAAAAAGCTATGAACTCCCACTATATTCTAAAACCCAGCTTCATCATTTTGCAAAGAAATAAAGTGATTGATGAAAGGCCACAGACGAAGTTATTTGCAGATGCAGAGATGGAAGTTGTTCTATTCCAGTCCTTTCTCTAGTATACCACACTGGTTTGGGGATTTTTGCAATTTCATCATAGTGGATGCAGTTACTGCTAAACAGAAGAATAGAAATACTGGATTATACCCATCTTTCCTTCTATTTTTCTATCCAGTTGCCAAATAAGAAACATTCTCACTTTACAAACCACAGCAGAGAAAACACTTCTTGTTAGGTGCTATTGAATTGACTAGGACTCATAGAGACCCTGTGGACAACAGATCAGAAGTCTTTCCTACCCTGTGCTATACTCACCATCTCTGACATACTTGCGCCAATTGCTGTAGTCACTTTGTCAGTCTGTCTCATTGAGAAGCTTCCTCCCTTTTGCTCACCTTCCACCTTTCCAAGCATGATATCTTTTTCCAAGAATTGCCCTCTCTAAATAAAATGCCCAAAGTATGTGAGATGAAATTTCACCATCCTTGCCTCTAAAGAGAACTCTGATTGCATTTCTCAAAGAAAGTGCAGATTCATTTGTTCTTTCAGCAGTCCATGGGATATTCAGCACACTTTTCTAATACCACAATTCAAAGGTTTCAGTTCTTCCTCTTTCATCCTTAGTCATTGTCCAACTTTCAGATGCATAGAAAATAATTGAAAAGACTATGGTGGGTGGTCCTTGTTTTATATTTTCTTTTATTCACCACAGTATGTGGAGTGTTTCCTTGCATTTAGTTACCTATTAGTAGTAATTTATTGAATTTAGGGGAAAGTAGATTTTTCTTTTTTTTTTTTTTAATTTTGTGTGCGTGTACTGTCAAATCAGATCTGACTGGTACAGGAGGATATTGCACCTCCTTCTCCGGCAGAGCGTCTGGTGGATTCGAACCGTGTTCCTCTGGGATTGCAGTGCAGCTTCTTGCCACTAGGCCACCAGAGCTCCCCGTGATTTTTCTTCTTAATAGCACTAATGGAAGAATGGGAATCCCAGAACACTTGATCGTTCTAATGCGAAACTTATACTTGGACCAGGAGGTAGTCGTCAGAACAGAGCAAGGGAACACTGCATGGTTCAAAATTGGGAAGGGCATACACCAGGGATGCATCCTATCTCCATACCTTTTCAACCTATATGCACAACAGATTATCCGGGAGGCTAGGCTCTATGCGGAGAAATGTGGGGTCAAGATTGGTGGACGATTTATCAACAACCTGCGTTATGCAGATGACAAAACCCTGCTTGCTGAAACTGCAGAGGACCTGAAGCGCCTGCTGCAGTGTGTCAAGGACTGCAGCCTACAATATGGATTGAGGCTCAATGTCAAGAAGACAAAGATTCTCACCACTGGACCAACTGGCAGCATCAGGATGGATGGTGAAGAGATTGAGATTGTTCACAGCTTTAGTTTGCTTGGCTCCATAGTCAACAGTCTTGACACCAGCAGCCAGGAAATTCAAAGACGTATTGTGATGGGAAAGTCTGCTGTTAGGGACCTCTCCAAAGTACTGAAGAGCAATGGTGTCTCTCTGGAGACTAAGGTGCGTCTGATACAGGCTATGGTCTTTGCATCAGAGAGTTGGACAATGACCAAGGAGGATAGAAGGAGAATTGATGCCTTTGAGCTGTGGTGCTGGAGAAGAGTATTGAGAATACCATGGACTGCTAGGAAAACAAACAGATTTGTCCTGGAAAGGGTTAAACCGGGTGGCTCCTTGGAGGCAAGGATTCTGAGACTGTCTAACATACTTTGGACATGTTGTGAAGAGAGACCGGTCCTTGGAGAAGGACATCGTTCTTGGTAGGGTGGAGGGACAGCACAGGAGGGGAAGGCCCTCTATGAGGTGGATTGATTCAGTGACTGGGATAATTGCGATGAGAGTATCAGAGACAGTGCGATTGGCACAGGACAGAGCGGAGTTTAGGGCTGTTGTATATAGGGTCGCTATGAGTCGCAAGCGACTCGACGGCACATAACACAACAACAACAATAGACCAAAAGACCTGGAATCAATGGCTCAAGTTACAGGAACTCAATATTAAGAATTTTCTAACAGTTGCACTACTTAGTAATAAAGTTTTTTGGAATTAGCATCCTTCTTAAAATGTGCTCTAATAGAAGCTATTTACTGGGCTTTCAGCAATGCAAGATTTCTTTTACCTCTTGACATTTTTTTTCTGGTTATTATAAGGAAAAAAATGTTTTATTGAGCTCAAATCAACATCTGGTTTTATTTCCCTCTGAAATATATTCTTTTTATGGTAACTGATCTCTCCCAACACCTACATCCTGTATGACCTGCTTTTAGTATCACTTTCTATAGTTTCAAATAAATGGAATCATACCATTTATACAGTGACTCCTTTGACTCAGCATAATTATCTCAGCTCATCCATACTGTAGAGTATATATTAATAGTTCTGGCTTTGACTTACACCTGGGAAAAAGCTAGCAGAGAGAGATGAGCCTGTGGGTGGGCTGCAGTGATCAGCCAGCAATGAAGAAAGTGCCTCCTCTGTAAGTGCATCCAGCCTCCAGGGACCCCTTGAGTTCTCCCTGTCCCCTCATGTACATTCACCATCACAGGCAGCAGTGAGGGAAGAGCCCTGTGGGTCTCATTTAGGATGTCTAAGCTGCCCCAGCCAGCAGAGAAAGGATCACTCTGTAGGCCTCCTGGACCAGTCATTAGTGAGGAAGTGAAGTGCCTGGTGGGCAACTGTACACCAGGAGCACCCGACAGAACTAGCACCCAACACGCAGCCCAAGACTTGAGCAGGAAAGTGTCCTAGACAGCATTCCTAGGGCTCTGCCAGCTTCTCAGAGGTTTGTCAACCCATGGGGGAGACAGAGTCTCCAGTCTGACTTCAGAGTAGGGTACAGGCAGAAGCAGCCAATCTTGCCCATTCTTAGAGGAAAATTCCTCCTCCCATCAAAATACAAGAAAGGACAGAGAAGTGGGCCCTTTGGAGCTGGACTAAGACAGAGACCTCAACCCTCTGCCCCTCCAATGACAACTGGATGAGAAGTTTGCCACAGGAAACAGGGAGCAGAACTCTCCACAGATGACAGCAAGGAATATTGCCACTGGGAAACTGAATAAACACTTAGAATATGCAATGCTACCAATAGCTTCATAAAGATAACAAACTTATAATAGTTGTGGGATTTATCACCTTGTGTATTTTCCCTTTTTACTTTGTTTTTCTATTCATCTGTTGCTGAACATTTGGGTTGTTTCCATTATGTGACCATTATTAAGTAAAACTATTGCAAACATACGTGTACATGTATTTATGTGGATACATGCTGTTATATCTCTTGGACCAAGGAATGGAATTGTTAGACTATATCATAAGGTTTTTTTTTATCTTTACAGGAAACTATAAATTTTTTTCTAACATGCTTGTATCAGTATGTACTTTCCCAGTTATGAAAATTTTAGTTGTTCTTGATTCTTGCCTGCATTTGCTGACAGCGCAGGAGAGGAAGACCCCGAATGAGAGTGGGGTAATGGGGTAGGTGTGTCAGAATCAGTGAGATTAACTCAGGATAGGGCAGGCTTCAGAGCTATTATACATAGAGTCACCATGAGTCTCGAGCAACTTGATAGCACATAACAATAACAACAATTTTAAAGTGTGTATATTGCTATCTCATTATCATTTTGTGATGATGTTGTTATGTGCCATCAAGTTGCTTGCAACTCAGAGCGACCCTATCATGTACCAACTTTACTATCTCCAACATACCTACCCTCATTACCCCAGTCATTGTCTGAATCCATGTCATTGATGATCTCCTTCTCATTCTCTATCCCTCCACCCTTCCAAGCATAATGTCCCTCTCTAAGTACCAATCCCTCCTTGCAACATGCCCAAAGAATGTCAGACGAAACGTTAGAATCCTTGCCTCCAAGGAGCAGGCTGGCTTCAACCTCAAACAAACCTGTTTGTTCTTCTGGAAGTCTATGGTATATTCAAAACTCTTCTCCAGCACCACAGCTCAAAAACATCAATTCTCTTTCTGTCATCCCTAGTCATTGTACAGCTCTCTGATGCAAAGCAAGCAATTGTGAAGACAATGGCCTGGATCAGGTGCACCTTAGTCTCCAGGCTGATGTCATTGCTCTCAGTACTCTGGAGAGGTCTCTGACAGGAAAATTTCCCAATGCAGTTTGTCTTTTGATTTCCTGACTGCTGGTACCAAGAGTGTTGATTGTGGAGCCAAGCGAACTAAAGCTATTAACAATCTCAATCTCTTCACCATCCATCATGATGCTGCCAGTTGGCCAAGTGGTGAGAATATTTGTTTTTCTTGATGCTGAGCTTCAGTCCATATTGAAGACTGCAGTCCTTGATCTTCTGCAGCAAGTGCTTCAGTTCCTATTCCGTTTCAGCAAGCAGGACTGTGTCATCTGCATAATACAGGTTGTGGATGAATCTTCCTCTAATCCTGATGCCACATTCTTCTGCATACAGCCCAGCCTCCCGGATGATCTGTTCTGCATATAGATTGAAAAGGTATGGAGACAGGATACATCCCTGGCATGCATCCTTCCTGATTTTAAATCATGCTCTGTTCTGACGACTGCTTCCTGGCCCAAGTATCAGTTTCGTATAAGCACAGCCAAATGTTCTGGGATTTCCATTCTTCTCAGAGTTACTCAGCCACAGTTTGTTGTGATAGTGACAAATATCACAAATTTCACAAATATCAGATTCTTTGATGTATAGTTCTGGGAGTTGATAAAAACACACAGTCTTGTAACCACTACGGTAATTAAGATTCAGAGAAGTTCCAGCATCTAAAAAAAATCTGCTTCTGGCAATAATTTGTCTGTTTCTAAAATTAATCTGTTGCTGTAAGTTTACCTTTTCATTTCATAGTGTCACACATATTTAATCATAGACTATATAACCTTTTTTGTTTTAGCATATTGCATTTAAGATTCACCTATATTGTTGCATTTATCAGTAGTCCATTAATTTTAGTTATTTTACAACTCAGTGCTAAGAGCTCTTTCATATGCTGAATATAATTCTTTTGTCTGATATATGCATGTTGTTGTTGTGTACCATCGAGTCAGAACCAACCCATAGCAGATCCTCAATAGGTTTTCAAAGGCAGTTAATAGCACAGGAGAAGATGGCCCATCCTTCTCCCATGGAGAAAAAATGATGTACTCGAACTGCATGCCTTCAGCAGCACAGCTTCTTTCCATTTGGCCACAAGAGCTCCCAGATATATGCATATCTGATATGTTGATATATTCTGCTAACTGATAACTTTCCTTTTTATGATATTACTAGTGTGTTTCAGAGAATAGAAGTTTTACATCTAACATAGTCCAATCTAGCACTTTTTCTTTGGTTATTACTTTCTGTGTTCTTTGTAAGGAACTGAGTGCTGTCAAAATGATCAAGGCTTTTTATCATGTTTACTAAAGTTATTATGGTTTTAACTTTTTACTTAATTATGTTTTGGTTGTATTTTTTATTGTAACTTCAGTGAAAGTTTATCAAGTATATTGGTTTTTCAATCAATAATTCATGCACAGGTTTTCCATAACATTAATTACAGTATCCACAATGTCTGATCTTCCATTCAATCCCTATTGCCTTTCCTTTCACCTATCTTAATAAATGTTTATTATCTATTGATTTTCTACTCCACTCCCTATCCTTTTGCCTTCCTTGCTACAATGCTAGAATGATTCTGTGTAAACCTTTTTTTTAATCTATTTCTAATAGTAGCCTTTTATAGTATTTGTCCTTTTGTGATTGACTTTCATTCACTCAGCACAATGTCCTCTAGATTCATCCATATAATGCAGTTTCATGAATTCTCCATTTTTTTTCAATGTTGCATAGTACTCCATTGTATGAAAATACCATAGTTTCTCTATCCATTTGTTTACTGATGGGCACTTGAGTTGTTTCTATCTCTATGTTATTGCAAATAATTCTGCAGTATACATGGATGTGCCTACATGTGTTTGAGTCGAAGCTCTTACTTCTTTAGAATATACCTATTAGTGGAATAGCTTGGTGAAATTATCTTTTCTGTGGTTGCTTTAGTAATTTTTGTGCATGATATTTGAGAAGGGTCATGATGATATTGTTGTTGCTTGCCTTCAAATCAAGCATGACGCATAGCAACCCTGTGAACAAAAGGCCTGAAACTCCTCTACAACTATCAACATTTATTAAGGTTCATAGAGTTTCCAGAGGCATGTATGTTATTTAGGAAGTGTATGCCACTCCTGCTTCCAAACTTGTCATAGTATGTTATTGTTTTTATGTGCCCTTGAGTTGCCTGTGATGTATTGCGACTGTATGTACAGCATAAAGTAAGGTAATGATACAGGTATTTTTCCCCCTGTGTTTAAACTAATTTCAGCACTGATGGTTGAATATACCATCGCTTCTTCATGATAGACATTGAAACTTTTGTTGATAATCAATTGACCATATATATTTGTTGGTCTATTTTTAATTCCTTTCTGTTCCAGTCCTTAGGCTATTACCAACCTTGTTCAAGTTTTTCAAATCATGGCTCTTTTTTGGTGACTACATATGAATTTTGTAGTCAGCTTGTCAAATTGTATAAATAAAACTTGTGGGTGTAAGTAGAATTTAGTTTAACCTATAGAATCTTTTAGAAAAAAAATTAGTAACAGTATTTAGTTTTCTAATAAACAACAACAATAAACAAATATTAATCTCTTTTTCCCTGTGTTCATTTTTTTAAAGAAAGAAAGGGCTGGAGAGAAAGGGAAAATATTATTAGAAATAAAAACTTATTTGCGGTATTAAAGTATTTTATGTATATTATTCTGTTTATTTAAATTAGAAAATTAAATTTATCTGAGTAATGTTTTATTTTTCAGCATATGTGCTATATATACTTTAAGAAATCTATTCCTAGTAATTTTGTGTTTAAGGAACTCTGGTGGTACTGTGGCTGAAGTGCTTGAATTTAACCTAAAAGTTGGCAGTTCAAGTCCATAAGGATCAACTTGTGGCAGTTTGGTCTGTATAGGCTTGGAAATCCTATTAAGAGTCTACTCTGTCATATGGGGTGAGCATTCATGTGTTTAAATAGTATTATAAGCTGTATTTTTTAAAAATTTCCTTTTTCAGTTATTTTGTTTTTAATATATAGAAATAAAATTTTTCTATTAATTTATATTATGATCTTGCAAATTTATTAGTTCTAGTAGCTTGCTTTGTATAATAGAATGAACAAAATTGGAAAACTATTTGCAGAAAACTAAAGCAAGATCCATACCTGACTCCATACAAACAAACCAACTCAAAGTGGATCATGGACCTAGGTCTAAAACCAAGGCCTATAAATTTAATTAAAGAAAAGCTTGGAAGAACTTTAGAAGTCCTAATCCGCAACATACACAGTCTTCCAAGCATCCTGAAAAATGTACAACCAGGAGAGGATAAAACAGACGAATGGGATCTTCTAAGAATCAAATCTCTATGCACATCCAAAAACTTCTCCAACAAGGTAAAAAGGGAAGTCACAGACTGGGGAAAAATATTTGGTAATGGCATGTCAAATAAGGGACTTATATCTAGGATTTATAAAATACTCAAGCACCACAAGATAAAGGTAAACAATTGAAAAATGGGCACAGGATATGAACAGATACTTCACCAAAGAAGACATTCAGATGGCACACAAACACGTAAAGAAATGTTCAAAATCCCTAGCCCTAAGAGAGATGTAAATAAAAACAACTATGAGATATCATCTCACCCCAGTAAGATTAGCAAAATTTAACAGAACAGCAAACAACAAATATAAGGTTGTGGAGAAACTGGAACCCTTATTCACTGTTGGTGGGAGTATAAAATGGTGCAACAACTACGGAAGGCTGTATGGTGCTTTCTCAAAAAGTTGGAAATAGAAATACCATTTGACCTATCAATTCCACTACTGGGAATATACCCCAAAGAAACCATAACCGCCACCCAATCAGACATATGCACACCCATGTTTATCGTGGCTTTGTTCACAATAGCAAGGAGTTGGAAACAACCCAAGCGCACATCAGCAAACAAATGGATATAAAAGGTCTGGTATATTCACACAATGGAAAACGATGCTGCATTGAAAAACAAGGAACTATTGAAATATTATACAAAATGGGTGATCCTGGAGGATATTATGCTGAGCGAAATATCTCAGTCACAAAAGGACTGCATAGTACCAGTGTTGTAAAACGGGAATGACATTGGGGTTGGGGGTAGACTGAGAAAGATGGGATAAATTATGTATACTGCATTGAATAGATGAGGGAGAGAACTGTTTAAAAGGGATATATGATTAGTTATTATTGTCATGACAGGAGTCCAGAACGTAGGCTGCATAGTGGAGTGGACTTGGGGGAGGGATTTTATAAAATGAAAGAATTTTTCTTTTACCTTTCAAAGAGAAGAGCGAATTGAGGGGGAGAGGGTGGGCAGGGAAAGAAGTGCAACAATGAATGAATGGAAATCCAAAGTCTCTGTAATCTTTCTTTAAAAATTAATAATAATAATAATAAAATCTTAATTTTAAAAAATGAACAGATTATTGAACAATATTGACTATGCAAAAGCATTTGTGTGAATCCTAACAAATTGTGAATACAATTAGGAAAAATGAAAATCCAAGATCACTGAATTTTGCTGATGCAAAATTATACATAGACCAAGAAACAGTTGCCCAAACAAAAGAGGGGAGCACTTCACGGTTTCAAATAGGAAAGATGTGCATGAAAGTTGGATCCTTTCTCCATGCCTATTCAGTCTGTATGCTGAGCAATCATTTGAGAAGCTGGAAGAAGAATCTGGCATTAATATTGCAGGAAGATTTATCAATAATCTTCCATGCAGATTATACTACATTGTTTGCAGAAAGTTAACCAGCTTTATAGCACTTATGGATGAAGATCAAAGACAACAGGCTTCAATATAAATTACATCTCAACATCAAGAAAACAAGAATCCTCACAAATGAACTAATAGGAAACACCATGATTGATAGAGAAAAGATTGGAGTCATCAATAATTTCATCTTATTTGGATTCACGAACAACACTGATGGTAGCAACAATCGAGAAATAATTTTAAAAAAAGTATTCAGAGACATCTCCACAGTACTGAAGAGTAATGATGTCAGTCTGGAGACTAAGCTGTGCCTGATCCAGGCGATAGTCTTTGCAGTTACTTGCTCTGCATCAGAAAGTTGGACTAGAGATGATAGAAAGAGAATTGATGCCTTTGAGCTCTGGTCCTGAAGAAGAGTATTGAATATACCATGGACTGCTAAGAGAACAAACAGGTTCATCCTAGAGAGAGTGAGATCAGGTGGCACTTTGGAGGCAATGATTCTGAAGCTTCATCTGACATATTTTAGACATATTTCAAGGAGGGACCAGTTCTTGGAGAATGACGTCATGCTTAGGAGGATTGAGGGACAGTGCAAGAGAGGAAGACCCTTAATGAGATAGACTCAGTGACTGGAATAATGGGGGTAGGTGTGTCAGAGACAAAAAAATTGGCACAGAATAGAGCAGGGTTTAGGGCGACTCAATGGCACATAACTAAAATAACAATGAGTAAAAGGGATTGCAAGGACCTCTCCAAAATGCTATAAAGCTAGGATGTCAGTTTAAAGACACCTTAACCAAGCCTTTGTAGTTTCAGTTGTTTCTTGTGCATTTAAAAATTGAATATTGACTAAGGAAGATCAAAGAAGAATCATTGCCTTTGAACTGTGGTGTTGATGAGTGTTGACTATACCATGAACTGCCAAAAGAACAAATAAATCTATCTTGGAGGAAGTGTAACTAGGATGCTCCTCAGAGGCAGAATGGTGAAATATACTTTGCACTTAGGAGAAGTTGGCCAGTCATTGGAAAAAGACCTCATGCTGGGAAAGGTGGAGGATCAGTGAAATAAAAGAAGACCCTTATCAAGATGGATTGATGCAGTTACTGGAACAATGGGGCAGGATTGGGCATGATTCTAATCTGTTGTTCATAGGATCCCTATAAGTTGTAGTTGACTGGATAGCACATAACAACAATCATAATATCACACATTAATAAAACTTAAGAAATTTTGAAAAACCAGTTGTAGTAGTACATTGACATGAAAGTGCTAGAAATTAAAGCTGGACAAAATGGGCAGTCTCCTCCCACTAAAAATTAGATCTCAGAAATGTCATGGAGATTTTCTATGAGTTGGAACAGACTCTTTGGCACTGAAAGACAATACAAACATATAGCACATAGTAATATACCAGACGGTCTTTCATTTCATTAACAAAAACGAAACATTTTATTGTTAATTAATTTTCTTATACTTTCAGTGCACCTTTAATCAAAGGATGAAAGTATTCAAAGTTTACCTCTTAAGTTTAAGGAAAGAGAATACTGGGAACATTGCTGTAGTTTTTATTTCCTATTACTTTACTTGACTGTCTTATTTATTTCAGATAATGTAGGACACTGGAATTGAATTATATGTAGGACTTAGATTTGACGATTACTAAAACATATTCCAGGAAGACCCTCAACCAGGAAAGTGACTTCTGCAACAGGCTCTTGTGTGTGAGGAAGTGTGAGGATAGCGCAGGACAAGATTAGGCTCAGCTCTTTTGTTTATAGGGTCGCTACGAGTCGTATTCGACTCGATGGCACCTAACAACAACATAACAAACATATTCCATTTTTTAAAAAAGTTTGCTTTATTTTATAATAGAAGATATTTTTTTCTAAATCTCCTGTGTTATTTGTAACTGTATAGACTAATGCTTGAACAATAGTAATCATATAGGAAATGACTTTTGTTTGGGGAGTGCTTTGGTTGTGTAGACAGTAAGAAGTTGTGCTGTTAACTCAAAATCTTTGCCTCCTTGACAGATTCCCTGGCAGTTCAAATCCACCAGCAACTCTGTGGGATAAAGATAAAAAATCTCCTCTCATGTGATTTATAGCTTTGGAAATCCACTGGAAGATCAGCGCTAAGTCCCACGTCGAGACAATGAGTTGAGTAGTTATATAATTTTAGTTAATTTCATTTCAGGAAGCTAAAAAAAAATCAACCAAAACCCAAAAAACATTTACGTCAGTTTCAGTGTCCCTTCAGACTAGTTTTCCTAACTAGCTGTAAATGAATCATTTTGCCCTTGATAAGGTCATGTTAATTTTCAAGTCAAAAATAAAAGGGTCATTTTCTTTTTACATTGTTACTTATAAAAGCAAGCTTTAAAATGCTTTATCCAGACATGAATACATTGAAAATTGCCCATTCTGGAAAAATTGATCTCTCTGAGTTGTAAAGTTATTTTTTCTTTTTCAATCTACACCAAAGACACTAGATATCTTTTCAAAGAAGAAAAGTAATGACTTCTTGCCTCTAATTTTTTATCATCAGTTGAATTCCTTGGCCTTAAATTTTTTCCCCCAAAAAATATGTTTTTTTCTTCAAAGTGAATGTACTCTAGTGATAGTGGTTTGGTTAATCATGAATAAATTTGTTTTTACCTCTAACCTCTCTCAATTCTATTTGCTTGCTTATATGTTTACAGCCTATTTAGACATTTCATTTTTCTTCACAGTTGTTATAGCACAAGCTTATTAGACCTTATCACAGTCTTCATATGCTTACACTGTATAATGAGGAAAACAGACTTATGTTATAAAAAAATAAATAAAATGATGTTGTTGTTGTTATGTGCCATTGAGTCACTTGTGACTCAGAGCGACCCTATGTACAACAGCCCTAAACTCTTCTCTATCCTGTGCCAGTCACACCGTCTCCAATACACCCATCCCGATTACCACAGTCACTGAATCAATCCACCTCATAGAAGGCCTTCCCCTCCTGAGCTGTCCCTCTACTCTACCAAGCATGATGTCCCTCTCTAAGGAACGGTCTCTCCTTACATGTCCAAAGTATGTTAGACAAAGCCTCAGAATCCTTGCCTCCCAGGAGCCACCCAGGTTAACCCACTCCAGAGTGAACCTGTTTGTTTTCTTAGCAGTCCATGGTATATTCAATACTCTTCTCCAGCACCACAGCTCAAAGGCATCAATTCTCCTTCTATCCTCGCGCATAACAAGTGATTGCAAAGACAATGGCCTGAATCTCAAGAGAGACACCATTGCACTTCAGACACCATTGCTCTTCAGTACTCTGGAGAGGTCCCTAACAGCAGACTTCCCCATCACAATATGTCTTTGAATTTCCTGGCTGCTGTTGCCAAGAGTGTTGACTGTGGAGTCAAGCAAACTGAAGCTGTGAACAATCTCAATCTCTTCACCATCCATCCTGATTGAAGCTGTCAATTGGTCCAGTGGTGAGAACCTTTGTCTTTTTGATATTGAGCCTCAATCCATATTGAAGGCTGCAGTCCTTGACCCTCTGCAGCAAGCATTTCAGGTCCTCCTCAGTTTCAGCAAGCAGGATTGTGTCATCTGCATATCGCAGATTGTTGATAGATCTTCCACCAATCTTGACCTCACATTCCTCCTCATAGAGCCCAGCCTCCTGGATCATCTGTTCTCCATGCAGGTTGAAAAAGTATGGAGACAGGACACATCCCTGGCATACGCCCTTCCCAATTTTGAACCTTGCAGTGTTTCCTTGCCTCTTGGTCCACGTATGAAATATAAAATAATAAATGAAATAAAATTCACACTTAAGAATATTCACCTTTCTTAGTAAAAAAGAGGTTCATCTTCAGGGCTTAATTTTTTTCCCCCTGACTGATTTAACTGCTGCTTTTGAATTTACAGATTGACAGCTCTTATATTGAAAACATTGATTTAGAAACTAAGTTTCTTGATAAATTTTCACATTCATATTATTATTCCCTCCTCTACTTCATGATATACATTTAAAGAAAGTGAGGTATCTCTTTTCTTGAGATGACTATACCATTATAATTTGAAATTGATAAAATTCTGCAAGGAAAAGTGGGTTCAAAATCAGCCCTTTCAAACAGTCATGAGGAATTACCAATATATTTTCCAGACATAGTTTTTAAGGTCAAGTTTTAATTTAATTTGAATAAGTGTAAAGTACTCAGAAGTAAGAGATAAATTATTTCCATCATAGTCTCTTTGTTTTGCTCAAATGCCAACACTTTCATGGGGGTAGCACAAATAGTTAAGCACTCAATTACTAATCAAAGTGTTGGCAATTCCAGCTCAATTACAGGCATTTTGGAAGACAGACCTGATGATCAGCTTCCAAAAGGGCATAGATTTTAATACCCCATGGAACACAGTTACTGGGCACACATGGCAGTGGCTTTTAATTGGAATCCACTCACTACCACCTAACAAAAAACATTCTTCATAGTACTTAAAATTGTTTTAAAGGATGGGGTTCATCTTTGAGAAGTTACTATAGAAGGCAATAACAAGTAATGTCTCATAAGACTAAAAATTGATAGTATATTCTTAGGAAAGTTAACTTGGTTAGCTTTTAGCGAGAATAATTAGTGGCCTAGAGATTCGCCTCCTTCGCATATCAGTGTCCTTAAAAAAAAAAAATCACAAATTGCTAAAAAAGATAACAAATTGCTGTATATTAATTCTAAAATTTGTTGTATATTGACATTAGACTGTTCTATGGTAAAGAAGGGAGTTCTAGTGTTCTAGGAGGTAGGGAGTTGTGCTGCTAACCCAAAAGCAGATGATTCAAAATCCACCAGCTACTCCAAAGGAGAAAGAAGGGTAATCTCTTTCTGTATGATTTACAGCCTCTGAAAAGCCCTTGGAGGGTCAACCTTGAGTCAGTTCCAGCTTGATGGTAATGAGTTGTGTGGCTTTTAAAAAAGTATTTATTTGTTAAAAAATTCTACTACTGTATTTACAATATTTGAATACACTGTTTTTAATGAAAAATTCTTTCACATTCCCTCACACCTCACCCCATCAACTTGTCCAACCCCTCCCCCTGCACATTCTCATCGCTCTGCTTCCAACCTCTCGCAGCCCTCTTGTATCCTTACACTCATTCTACAATAATGATTTTATATAATATTTATCCTTGTGTGACTGAGTTAGTTCACTTAGCATAATGCTCCCCAGTTCCTCACAAATTAGGTAATAATTTACAAAATCACTGCTCCTGCATGCTGCATAGAATTCCACTGTGTGAATGTACCATAATTTCTTTTCTTTCTTTTTATTTATGGTGAGAAAAATTTGTATTTAGAATTAGCCCACTGGACTCAGTTTAGATGATCCCAATTTTGTTGGCAACATCCAAAGCATCATAATCAGGAGCAAGTGGAACGTAGGCCTTCTTCTCTCCATCAGGCCTAATCAAAGTGTTGACCTTAGCCACATCAATGTCATAGAGCTTCTTTACAGCTTGTTTAATTTGGTGCTTATTGGCCTTGACATCCACAATGAACACAAGTGTGTTGTTATCTTCTATCTTCTTCATAGCTGACTCAGTGGTCAGGGGAAATTTGATGATGACATAGTGGTCAAGCTTGTTTCTCCTGGGGGTGCTCTTCTGGGGGTATTTGGGCTGCCTTCGGAATCTCAGCATCTTAGGCCACTGGAAGGTGGGTGACATGCGGATCTTCTTTTTTTTTTTTTTTTGGCTGTGGATGCCCTTCAGGCCTGCCTTCTTGGCCTTTAATGCCTTTGCTTTAGCTTCAGTTTTGGGAGGGACAGGGTCTTCGTTCTTCACTTTTGGTGCTATCTTTGTAGAAAGGCCATAATTTCTTAATCCATTTGTTTGTTGTTGGACATTTGGGCAGTTTCATTGTTCTTGCGATGGTGAATAATGCTGCTATGAACACTGGTATACAAATCTCAGTTTGTGCCTCATTTCTCGTTTTCTCGGGGTATATTCCAAGTAGTGGAATAGCTGGGTCATATGCAATTTCTATGTTTAGTTTTTTGAGGAAGCACCAAACTGCCTTCAAGAACGGTTGCACCATTCCACAATCCCACCAACAATGTACAAGAGTTCCTTTCTCACCATATCCTTTTTAACATCTATTACTTCCTGTCTTGTTAAACTTTGCCACTGTTACTGGAGTGAGATGGTACCTCATTTTGGTTTTGATTTGCATCTCTCTTATTGCAAGCGATTTGGAGCATTTCTTCATGTGTCTGTTTGTCATTTGAATATCTTCCTCTGTGAAAATTCTTTCCATGTCTTTAGCCCATTTTGTAATTGGGTTATCAGTCTTTTTCTTGTGGAGGCCCAAGAGTACTCTGTAAACTTTTGTTACAAGACTCTTGTCTGAGATGGTATTACCGAATGTTTGTTCCCAGTCTGTAGGTTTTCTGTTCACTCTGTGAAAAAAAAAATTTTTGATGCACACATGAATTTAATCTTTAGACAGTCCCCTGCATTAATTTTACCCTTTTTAGATCATGCATTTTTGGTTGTATTTGGCAGTCTCTTTATACCTTAGACTATCGCTTCTAAGCTTGATCCAAGTTTGTCTCTTATGAACTTTATGGTTTTGGGCTTTACACCCAGGTCTACCTTGAGTTGATTTTTGTGTATGGTGTGAGATGTGGATCCTATTTCAGCTTTCTGCAGGTGGAAGTCCAGTTTTGCCAGCACCATTTGAAGAGATTATAATTTCCCCATTGACAGGTTTTATTTACTTGTCAAATATCAGTTCACCATAGATAGCTAGGTCTATTTCTGGGTTCTCAATTCTGTTCCATTGTTCTATGTGCCTGTCGTTGTACCAGTACCATGTTGTTTTGGTTACTACTGCTGGATATAGTAGGTTTTGAGGTCAGGGAGTGATATGCCTCCAACATAATTTTTGTTTTTCAGGAGTATTTTGCTTATTCAAGGTCTCTTGTCTCTCCAAATAAATTTGATCATTTCCCTTTCAATCTGCTTGAAAAGTGAATTTGGTATCTAGATTGGGATTGCACTGAACATGTAGATTGCTTTTGGTAGGATTGTAATTTTCACAACATTGAGTCTTTCTATCCATAAACACATTTTTCCATTTCTTTAGGTCTTTTATTTTGTCTTACAGAAATGTTCTTTTGTTTTCTTTGTAGAGGTCTTTTTGTATCTCTAGGTAGTTTGACTCCCAGGTATCTCAATTTGTGGTTGGCTATTGTAAATAGTATTTCTTTCTTGGTTTCCTTCTCTGAGTTATCTTTTTTACTGTACAGGAATCCCTCTGATTTTTGGATAGTGATCTTATATCCTGCTACTCTACTAAATTGGCCTGTTAACTCTAATAGGGTTTTTTGTTGAGTCTTTGGGGTTTCCTCTGTACACTATCATATCATCTGTATACAGAGGGAATTTAACCATTTCTTTGCCAACCTGGATGACTTTTATTTCCTTCTCTTGTCATATTGGTCTAGCAAGCACTTCCAATACAATATAGAAAAGAATTGATGACGGTGAACATCGTTTTCTGGTCCCTGTTTGCAAGGAAAATATTTTTAATCTTTTTCCATTGGAAATGATGTTGGCTCTTGATTTTGCATAAGTACTTTTCACTATGTTGAGGAAATTATCTTCTATTCCGATTTTGCTGAGTGTTTTAATCAGGAAAGTGTGTTGGATATTTTCAAATGTCTTTTCTACATCAATTGCTAAGATCATATGTTTCTTGTTATTTACTTTGTTAATATAGTGAATTACATGTTTGGTTTTTTTTTTATTATGTTGGGCCATCCTTACATACCTATTATGAATCCCACTTATGATGGGTCTGTTCAAGTATTCTATATCTGTCCTTGTCAGCCTGGGCAGGGGATGCATTTCAAGGAATTTGTACATTTTCTCTAGTATTCTGATATTTTTGATTTAATATTCTCTGGTTCTTTTGTGATGTAACCACTGTCATTTCTTAATTGAGTTATCTGTGTCTTCTCCTTGTTCTCTCCTTTGTTAAATTTGCCAGTGGTTTGTCAATTTTATTGACCCTTTCAAAAAGTCAGCTCCTGGTCTTATTGATGGTTTCAACTATTTTTCTATTTCAATTATTTCAGCTCTTGTCCTTATAATTTTTTTTCTTTTAGAAGTAGCAGGATTAGATTGTTGATTTTTTTTCTATTTGTTGAAGCTGTTGAGTTAGATCATCGACTCTTCTTCTTTCTTCCTTTATTATGTGTGTGCCTATTGCTATGAACTGCCCTCTGAGGACTACCTTAGCTGTGTCCCAGTTGTGTTTTCATTGTCATTTGTTTCAAGGAACTTTTAAAATTTCATTCTTTATTTATTTTATAACCCAATCATGTTCTAGCAGAGAGTTACTAAGTTTCCACATGGGTGATTTTGTAAGTGTTACTCTTCTGTGGTTAATTTATACTTTTATGGCATTGTGGTCTGAGAAAATATATTGTTTCAATGCTTTTTAATTTGTTGAGGCTTGCTTTTTGTCTTAAGATATAAATTCTGGAGAATGTACCATGTGTACTTTGAGAAGAAAGTGAATTGAGTTTTAGCTGGGTGCAGTACTCTGAATACATACACAAGTTTGGGTTAGCTGATTGTATAGTTTGGATCTTCTGTATCTTTGTTGAATTTCTTTTGAGTTGATCTATCCTTTGGTGATAGTGTTGTGTTGAAATCTACCACTATTGAGGTGCATTGAAATCTCCTACCACTATTGTGGTGCTGTCTATTTCTCTCTTCAATTCAGTTAACCATTGTTTTATGTATTTTGCAGGTCTATGATTGGGTGCATAGCTTGGAAGGAGGAGTGGCATCCACTTCCATAACAGCTTGCCTCCGGAAACCCTATGAACCTGGAGAGAGGAAGAAAGGCACCCAAGCGTCAAGGACTCTCCTTCATAGGGTCGCTATGAGTCGCCTGCGACTCAATGGCACTTAACAACAACAACAACAACAATCATTTGGTGCATAGATGTTGACCAAAGTTATGTCTTCTTAATCTTTTGTGCCTTTAATCAGTATGTAATGCCCTTCCTTATATTTGATGGTGCTTTTCATTCTGAAATATATTTTATCAGAGATTAGTGTTGCCACTCCTGCTTTTATGAGGTTGTCATTTGCTTGGTATATTCCCCACCCCCCCAAGCCTTTGATTTTGAGCATGTCTTTCTCTTCCTTTTTTAAATGTGTCTCTTGTAGGCAACATATTGATGGGCTTTGTTGGGGTTTTTTTATCCATTCTGCTACTCTTTTAATTGATGCATTTAGTCCAGTCACATTAAGTGTGACTATTGTCAGGCCAAGTTTTACTTTTGCCATTTTGCCGTGTTTCTTTTTCTGTTGTTTCTAGTTACTATGGCCCATTCACTTTCCTTTGATGCTCTGTGTGTAGGACTTAACTTTAAATTTCTTGTAGTTTTGGTCATGTTTTTACAAATTCCTTAAGGTCCATCTTTTCTGCAAAAAAAATCTGATTTTCCCTTCTAATTTGATAAAGAGCTTTGCTTGATATAGTATCCTTGGCTGGCAATTGTTATCTTTCAACTTTCTGTATATAGCATCCTATTGTCTTCTAGCTCCCATGGTTTCTGCTGAGAAATCTGAACTTAATCTGATTGTTTCCCCTTTGTAAGTAACTCTGTTTTTCTCATGCTTCTTTGAGAATTCTATCTTTATCTTTTAATTTGGAGAATTTGACTATGATATGTCATGGAGTTTTTCTTTTTTAGTCTAGTCTATTTCTCTGTGCTTCTTGAATGTGGATTTCCTCATTCTTCAATATACCTGGGAAGTTTTCTTTTATTGCTTCTTCCACAATTTTCTCAGTGATTTCTCTGTCAAGCCCATGTTCTAGAATTCCAGTCATACCTATGTTAGTCTGTTTGATGTCATCCCACATAATTCTAATGTTTTCTTCATTTTCTTGATTTTTCTTCAAGTATGTTTCTAGTGAGGCTTTTACCTTCCAGCTCATTGATTCTCTGTTCCATCTCTTCAGTTCTACTTTTTGTCCTACCAGTGTGTTGGACATTTCTGCCATTTCAGTCTTAATATTGTGGATTGCATTTTCATACTTTTATTTCTAATACTGTCTTGGCTGTACCCTC
Source organism: Elephantulus edwardii (assembly GCF_000299155.1). Classification (NCBI taxonomy): domain Eukaryota; kingdom Metazoa; phylum Chordata; class Mammalia; order Macroscelidea; family Macroscelididae; genus Elephantulus; species Elephantulus edwardii. The sequence goes on from NW_006399833.1 coordinate 5,640,728, forward strand.
TCTGTCTTATGATGATTTTTTAATTTCTTGTACCTCTTTGTCTATTCTATTTTTTTCTTCTATCTTTTGTATTTTCATCCATATCTGTTCAAGTTTCACCTCATCCATATACTTCTGGATTGTTGTCTCTGAAGTATTTGCTCTCTTATGGACTTCCATTGTTTCTTCCCACATTTTCATCTTTTTCTGTAGCTGATCAAATAACTCTACATCAACATATTTCTTCTGGTTCTCTCTATCTGGTGTATTCATTGGATCTGCTTTTTAAGGAGAAAAGTTATTTTGTTCTTTCATAATGGCTGATGTGGACTGCTGCTTTCTTGATATTATGGGAGTCTTTTCTTAGTAGATATTAGGCTTTTATAACTATAAAATTAACCAGGGTACTGAATGTTTTGTGAAGCTCCTACATATTTGTGCTCCCTTCTTGGTCTCAGGCCTGCAAGACCGAGGGCCAGACAGCAGTTTTACCACAAAGTACCTGAATGATCAAGGAGAAAGCCTCTTGTTCCCTTCTGGAAGTGGCTTCTTGCCTTTGTTGAGGTGCCCAGGACCTCCCTGTTGCCTGAGTTAAGACGTTCCATGTTGCCAAGCCAAATAGCAGTTTATTCCCCAAAGTACCTGAAAGATCAAGGAGGAAGCCTGTTGTTCCCTTCCAGAAGTAACTTCTCACCTCCATCGAGGTGCCCAGGACCTCCCTGTGGCTTGGGTTAAGGGGTCCTGCACGTCAAGCCAACCAGCAGGTTTCCCCCCAAATAACTGTGGGAGCAGTGCTGGCAGCACCATTCTGCTTCCTGCTGCGCCATCCCCTGAGTTGTATTTTGATGATAATGGAGCCTCACTGGCATGGTTTGAACCCATCAGCTGTTCCTCAGAGGAAAGATGGGCAACATCATGCAGAAAGATTGACAGCCTTGGAAGCCTGATGGAGGGTTGCCATGAATCACAATTGACTGGAGGGTCGTGAGTTTTGTTGTTGACCTTCTGATTTCTGCAATGAATACTTACAACTAAATGGAGTTAAAAATAAGACTGAGAGGGTAATAAATAGATACGCAATACCTAATTAAGCATAGTATATTGTTAAGTCTTTTTCATCCCTTTTATTTGCTCCTATTTTCCAAGTTGTCTGCAGTAAATATTCTTTAAAACTTTACAATAAGAAACCTTTTAAACTATTAGTTTAAGGCTGTGTATACAAACTTTTTCATTTAAGCAATTTAACACAGTTTCCATTTTACTAAATTTATAACATCCTTTGTTATTAAGGAAAGACTAGGTAAATTAATAACATTTCAGGTTAATTTTAATGTTTTCCTTCACCCTCCTTCTAAAATAGAATTTCATTTTTTAAATAAAAATTTCAAAAGCTTCTGCAATTATCTAATAAGAGTAATCATTCTGTCATTAAACACAATGAAGATGAGTCATCTTTAATTTGTGGGGTTTTTAATATTCAAATTTGTGTGTCAAAGTGTAATGTGTTTACTGTTTCATTCCCCTCCCCTCCCCCCCGCTGGGAAACAAACAGCTTTTTATTTTGCTGTTTACTGTCACCAAAGGGGATGTTTTAAAATGTTTGGCCCTTTTTTTTTATTTGCAGGGAAATTTGTAATATATGTGTTAAAATGTGTGATTTTATTTTAAAGTCTTATACATAAGGGGTCTCTGGTATTAAAAACTACAGGGTATTGTGCTGCTAGCCCAAAGACTGTCTCTGGAGGTTCAAATCAACCAGCTGTTCCATAGCAGAAAGATTAGCATTCTTCTCCAATTTTGATTTTGCAGCCATAGAAACCTGATGGAAGGATGCTATGAGTCAGAACCAACGTGATGACAATAAGATTGAGTTTGAGTTTTATGCATGTATCAAAGGTCCTTTAATAAACTGATTCAAAATTACTATAAAATATGTATTCCTTCCTGGTAAAAGAAGGAAGAATGTTTAATATTTTTCTTTTAACCAAATGCCTTAAAAACAAATTAGTAATTTGCAGAGCTTGTAAAATAACTCATTAATACTCCAATGAGATGTTTTAGTGTTTACATATGAATGCTAGCATTTACTGCAAAGCCCCTCTAAATTTACTTTTTTTGCTAGTTTATGTGTTTTTTTTTTCTAATATTGATTTAAATTCCTTGGTCATATTTTTTTGCTAGTTTATGTTGTTTCCTAATATTGATTTAAAATACTCGGTCATATTATTAGTGCCTAATCCCCACCCCAGTTTATAATATTCCCCAAGAAGATTATTTTGTTTAGCTCAGTAATTATTTGAATTGACTCTCTCCATGGCCAAGCTGGAAGACAGGGTTGTTGGAGGAAAGACTATTTTAGATTTTAAGTTTCTGAGTTGGTGTAAATTCTTTCATTCTCTCCAGAAAATGGCATACATTTAGGTATCTAGGAAAACAGTGTCATCCTATTAAGCATATTTTACCTATTTGTTTTTTATTTCTCACATTTCTTTGCCATTCCTTTGTCAAGGAGTCTAAGAATCAAGTGTGTACATTCAGTCTTTTCCTCATTTTAGACTTTAGTACCTTGTTGTTGTTGTTGTTATGTGCC
>NW_006399833.1:5644788-5646158 GCF_000299155.1 Elephantulus edwardii
TCTGTATCTTCCAATTCCTTTCGATACAATGACGCAGTATATTCCTTCCATCTTCTTTTAATACCTCCTGGATCATTTAATATTCTGCCTAAAGCATCCTTGATTATAGCAACTCAAGGTTTGAATTTGTTCTTCAGTTCCTTGAACTTAAGGAATGCTGAACAAGTTCAGCCCTTTTGATTTTCTTACTCTAGCTCCTCGCACCTTTCATGGTAATATTTTGGTTTGTCATTCCGTGCTGCCTTTTGGAATCTTCTGTTCAGCTCTTTAGTATCTTGAATTCTTCCTTGTGGTTTGGCTTCTCTACGCTCCAGTGCAATCTTCACAGTTTCTTCTGACATCCATTTTGGTCATTATCACAGCAAGTATATTGGATAGAGCCGGATTTAGATGTTAGATTAAACTTCACAACTGGGTTGGAGAGAGAATACTCTGAGAATTTATCTTGAATGCTTAAGGAGGAAGCATTAGATACATTAATTGCTTTAGCATTTTAATGTTTTATACTTTTTATGGTAGTTCAAAACCTCTGAAATAAACTAGCACTAGCATTACTATTACAGTATGTTGTTATTGTTCTTATTATGTGCTGTCGAATCGACTATGATTTATCATGACTGTATGAACAATAGCTCTGAACTCTGACCTCTCTTGAGCCAATCTTACTGTCTCTGACATACGTGTCCCTATTGCCACAGTCACTGTCATATCATCTTATTCAGGGTCTTCCTCTCCTGTGCTGACCCTCTACCCTTCCAAGCATGATGCCCTTCTCCAAGTCTCTTTTGGCAAAAACCCAAAGCATGTGAAACAAAGCTTCACAATCCTTGCCTCCTAGAAGCAACCTGGTTTCACCCTCTCCAGGAGGGACCTATTTGTACTCTTGGCATCTCATGATATATTTAGTACTCTTCTTTAGGACAAGTTAAAGGCAAAGATTCTTCTTATGTCATCCTTCATCACTGTCCTGCTTTTTGATGCATAGCTAGCAATTGAGAAAACCATGGCCTGGATCAGGCATATCTTACTCTCTAGACTGATATTTTGCTCTTTAACACTCTGGAGAGATTCCTGACAGCCTACTTTCCTTATTCAACTCATCTTTTGATTTCATGACTGCTATTGCTGAGAACTTGGAAGCAAGAGTGGCATGCACTACTGAAATAGCTTTTCTCCAGAAATCTTATGAATTGAAGAAACAAAGTTATACAAGTGTTCAGTTCTTTCATTCTTAAGGTTGCTGTGAGTCGTCTATGATTCAACAACATTTAACAACAACAACAACAACAAGAGTTGGCCTAGTGGACAGAAAGTGATGCCACCAAGCCAAAAGTGTGTGATTTTAGTCTGCAGCCCTCAGGCCTGGTTTT
>NW_006399833.1:5646338-5647957 GCF_000299155.1 Elephantulus edwardii
AAAGTTATACAAGTGTTCAGGTCTTTTGTCCATAGTCACTATGAGTCATCTAAAACTCAGTGGCACTTAACAACAACAGTGCTGAGAACTAACACTAACACAGAATGAAATTGTTAACAACTTCAATCTTTTCTTTATCTATCATGATTGGCCCAGTGATGAGAATCTTTTCCTCTTGATGTTGAGATGTAATCTGCAGTCCTTGACTACAGATGCTTCCAGACCTCCTCCGTTTTGTTGAGGAAGATCATGTCGTATGGATAACACAATTTGTTGATGAGTATTCTTCCAATCCTGATCCCACATTCTTTACCATAAAGTCCAGCTTCCCTAATGATCTGTTCCGCATATAGACTGAAAAAGTGTGGAGAAAGGACACAACACTGACGTGCTCCTTTCTTGATTTTGAACCTTTGTTTTTATGGCTGCTTCCTGGTCTAAGTATAAGTTTCACATGAACACATTCAAGAGTTCTGGAATTCCCATTCTTCTCAATGTAAGCCACAATTTATTGTGATCCACATAGTGCCTAGTCAATAAAACATAAAGACATTATTCCGATACTTTCTCCTTTCAGCCAAGATCCATCTCACATTGGCTATGATATACCTAGTGCCACTGTCTCTTCTAAATCCAGCTTGTATTTCTGGTAGGTTTCTATTGATGTTCCAGTGATTTTTTATAATCTTCAGCAATATTTTGCTTGCATTTAATATTAGTAATATTGCTCGGTAATTTCAACACTCTGTTGGATCACCTTTTTTTTTGTTTTTTTGGAATGGGAATAAATATGGATCTCTTCAAGTCAGTTGGCCAGGTAGTTGTTCTCCAGATTTCTTGGCACAACATATTGAGCACATCCAGGGCTGCATCTGTTTGTTGAAATATGTCGATTGCTATTCCATCAATTTCTGGGGCCTTACTTTATGCCAGTTACTTCAGAGCAGCTTGAATTCGCTTCTTCATCACTATTGCTTCTTGATAGATGCTGTTTCATGGAATTCTGTGTCAGACAATTCTTTTTGATACAGTGACTTTGTGTACTCTTTCCTTCTTTTTATGTTTTCTCAATCATTCAGTATTCTGCCCATGGCATCTTTAAGCACTGCAACTCAAGGCTTGAATTTGTTCTTCAGTTCCTTTAGCTTAAGAAAAGGCCAAGAGAGTTCTTCCTTTTCCATTTTCTAACACCAGCTCTTTGCACATTTCATTATAATATTTCACTTCGTCTTCCAGAACTTCCCTGTTCAACTCCTTAACTTACTGATTTCTTCCCTTTGCTTTGGTTTCATGGCATAGAATGTATTCAATATTCAGAGGCTCCTCAGACATCCATCCTGATCTTCCTCTGTCTCAGAAATTTGCCTTTTGCATTCTTGACATCCTCCCACAGCTCATCTGGTCTTCTTTCATCAGTGTTCAAGGCTTCAAACCTGTTTTTGAAATGATTTTTAAATTCAGATGAGATAGACTCAGTGTCAAATTTTGGTTCTTGTGGATTTGTTTTAATTTTCTTTATCTTCAGTTTTAATTTGGATGTGACTAGTTGATGGTATGTTCCATGTTCCACAGTCAGCACCTGGTTTTCACAACTCACACTGAGCTTCTCCAACAATTCA
>NW_006399833.1:5649512-5652729 GCF_000299155.1 Elephantulus edwardii
AATTCTGGATATAAGTCCCTTATCTGATATGTTATTACCGAATACTTTTTCCCAGTCAGTGGCCTCCCTTTTTACCCTGTTGGAGTTTTTCGATGTGCATAGGGATTTGAGTCTTAGAAGATCCCATTATAATATGTATTTGCAATGAATAGAACACTGATTGTACAAAATTCCCTCATTCTATCTCCAGCATCATTTCTGTCACCAAGACAGTATTTTACAACTACTGGTCCTTTTTCCTTGTTGTCAGGTTTGCATCCTAGTCATTAATTCATCTTGATTGCATGTTTGATTGATTTCAGACTGCAAAAGTTTTAGAAATCTTCCTTTTCCTTCTCTCTAACTCTAGTTGTTGGGACATTTATTTGAATGATAGTCTTATTTACAGGTTTTCCTTGTATGCATATCGGTATTATCCTATCACTCAAGACAGTATATTTCAAGGCAGATCTAGAAATGGTCTTTTTTTACTGTGACTACAACCCTATTTTTTCATCGTTTTTAAATTCTTTGTATAGTAGATAGCACAATTGCCTGATTCAAAATGACCCATGCTATTCCATCTCAGCTCGCCAATGCCTAGTATGTCAATATTTATGTATTCCATTTCTTTTTTAAACAATGTCTACTTTTCCTACATTCATACTTCCATGTTTCAATTATTACTGGCTATTTACAGAATAGTGTCATGGTTTAGTTTAGAGCATGGCCATTTCATCATGCTGTAGTTCTGGCTCTTACACTCACTAATTAGATAGTATAATTACATAAAAGATCTTTATGCTTGGCACATATTAAGTGCTCAATAAATGATGACTATAATTTTTCACAGGATGTAGTCTCCTATCCCAATATGATTTAGGTAGCTCAACTTGCCTTACCTTGGGGTTAATAATTAGGGTTATTTTTCTGATTAACTTTCTTCAGTTCTGATGTTCACCAGAAGACGGAAAGATAGATACCTTAGAAATACTTTTTAGTTTGTGTCTGATGATATCAGCTAGACATTTGTCCAATTCTATGTGTGTACCCATACTTAATATATTACAAACCAGATAAAATACATAAAATAGTGTTGACTGACTACAGAGGAAATAATCACAAAAGAAAGAAAGAAAAAGGGAGAAATGGGGGTAGTTATAGGGAGAAAATGAAAGCTGATATAATTAAGCATCCACAGGAAAATGTTAAAACTTCTTAGCCTACTTTCATTTTTAGGAGGCCTCTTAAAATTTTTAATAAAATTCTGAAACTATTTTTAGGTGGAATTACATGTAATATTTAGTTTACAGCAATTATATATGTATATTTGCATACTAAATGTATGTAAATTTATTAGTCCTTAAAAATTTTGGAATATTGCTCCTCACTCAAAGGAAATGTAAATAAATACTTTGAATATTTCTGTAAATACAGCATGCCATTTAGCAAATTTAAGGGAACAAGTGAATAACTTAGCTATTCCAACAATGTTTTTCCTCCGCATTCCTTGGCACAAACAAGGACCTCAGTGAAGCATCTCTTCTGGGAGTTGCCTGTGGAAATCTTACTGAGCACATCTAGGTCCCAATTCGGCTTCCTTGTTCCTTTTTAAAATTTATTTTTAAAAACAACTTTATTGAGGTAACACTTTACATAAACTAAATGCATCTATTTTAAGTAAGCAGTTTAATGGGTTTTGACAAATATTTACACCAAATTAATAGAGATAGAATATATTTTCACCAACCTAAAGTATTCCTTTGTGGCTTTTCCCAGTAAATCCCACCTCATCTTTATACTTTGGAAGTTACTGATCTGATGTCATTATATATACCTCGTATAGAGTTTCATATAAATGTGATCATGCAGTATATATTATTTTCTCTCTGGTTTTTTTTTATCCAGCATTATAATTTTGAGATGTATCCATATTGTATCTCTTTACAGTTTGTTTTTATAAATTCCTGTGTGATAATTGCTTGTATACATTTTCACAATTAGCTTATTAACCTTCTGAAAGTTATTGAGTTGTGTTTAGATTTTGACTATTGGGACTAAGGTATCAATGAAGATTTGTTTATAAGTCAGAGTTTTTGTTTCTCTTAAATAAATGCCAAGGAATGGAATTATTGAGCCAAGTCATATATGCTTCATACATTTAATCCTATACAGAACTGATGAACTGTAATTGTACTATTTTAAATTCACACACTAGTGGTACATAAGATCTTTTAAATTACAGCAATCCTAATGAGCATGAAGTGGTATCTTGTTTTAATTTGCATTTCCCTGATGGGTAACAATAGTGAATATATTTTCAATGGTACTTAACAATTTCCTTATCTTATCTTTTCAAATATTTGTCCATTTAAAAATATTTTGATTGCTTGTAATATAATACATTCTAAACACAAGTCTTTTGTCCCAGTTCGACAGGTTTTCTCCATTTTGTGTATTGTATCTTTTTCATAACAGTATAATTGCATTAACACAAGTTTTTCATTTGGATGAAGTCTGGTTCGAAAAGATCATAATTTTTCCTTGTATTAATATTGCATTATGTGTCATGTACAAGAAGGTTTAAGAAACCCAAAATGTGAAATTATTCCTATAATTCTATATGTTTTCTATTGTAGTTTTTTAGTAATTTATTTATCTTTGTATACATGCATGCATTCATTGCTGTTTAGTTGGAATAAATGGGTGTATCACCCTCTTGCTAGTTTTCAGAGATTATAAATTACATGGGAGGAGATTGCCTATTTCCCTCCTATGGAGCAGCTGGTGGATTTGAACTGCCTTCCTTTGGGTTAGCAGTGTGAAGTACTAGGCCACGAGATGCCTCATTTTTGGGTACATGTGAAATAAGATTCTATTTAAATTTCTCCTAGCACTTTCTCCATTAAATTATCTGGCCTCTTTGCTGAGACTTAATTGAATAGATATGTTCGGATTATTTTCTAGATTCTGCACTTTATGATCTCCATATCTATCCTATACCAATGCCCTACTGTTTCAATTATCTTGGCTATATTATATGACTTTGATTTCATCCCACCTGAATTTCAGAATCATCTCAGGAACAAGTTTGAGGCTTTGAACACTAATGAGCGAAGACAAGATGACTTGTGGGAGGATGTCAAATGTATCATCCAGGAAGAGTGCAAACGGTCATTACAAAGACAGAAGAGGAAGAAAAGACCAAAATGGATGTCAGAAGAAACTCTGAAGATTG
>NW_006399833.1:5654439-5665451 GCF_000299155.1 Elephantulus edwardii
GGGTGTGTCAGAGGCAATGCGATTGGCACAGGATAGAGCAGGGTTTAGGGCTGTTGTACATAGGGTCGCTATGAGTCGCAAACGACTCGACTGCAGATAACAACAACAACATATTACAATAAGGTTTGGAAACTGGCAATGTAAGTTTGTTTTGGCCCCGGTAACTTTGGTATGTTTCTGTATAAATTTTTGTAACAAGTTTGTCAGTCTCTAAAAAGCTTTCAGAATTCCTGATTTAAATTTAATCTGTAGTTAAACTTGGATTAACAGTATTGAGCCTTCTTAATTAACTGTGTTCATGGTACTTCTTTTTCTTTCGAATAATTTTTTCCCTTCTATAATGTGACATCTATATATCTCTATCTCTATCTCTGTAATCATTGTACCTATTTTATTAGTACTAGTAATGTTTTTTTAAGGTAGCTTTCTTAGCATTTTCTATGTGATCAAGCACATTGTGTTTTAAAAGAGATATTCTCACTTTTCTCTTTCCAATATTTAAGGGAATTTAGTGATATAGTATTCTAAGCATTGACCTGCTAGCCGGTTGGTTGGTAATTTGTACTCTGATCTGTTGTGGGATAAAGATGAAGCAGCCTCTTTCTTTCTGTAACGATTTATATCTTTGAGAGAGTTCTGGACAAAGCAGAGGAAAATATAGGGAACAAAACGAAAAAAAACAACAAACAAACAAAAAAAACCCAAACCCTATTAGACCAGCTGGTCTAATAGAGACTGAGGGAACCACTGAGACTATAGGCTTTAGTAACTCTTTGAACTTGGAACAAAACTCACCCCAATGGCTCAATATTTAGCCAAATATTAGAAATACTTACAAGGTGAACAATAACACCAGGGATAAACTCACTTCTTAGAATAATCAATCACGGGGTGGGGATTGGGGAGGTGAAGGAATTAGGAAAGATCTAAAGGAGACCTGAAAAGATGACATAATAGTAGGCATAGATTGATAGTAATTTTATAAAACACACATACATGAATGATCATCTGAAACACAAAGTGACTATAGGAATGTATGAAACTCAGTGCACATGACTGATTCACAATGTATACAAATTTTGTATGCAAACCAATAGAAAATAAAAATAAAGGTGCAGCTCTGACATACCTTTCCTGATTTTTAAACCATGCATTACCCCTTGTGCAGTTCAAATGGCTGCTTTTTGATCTATGTATAGAGTCCATAAGAGAACAATTAAATGTTTTCAAAGTCTCAAAAAAAGGAATAAGCTCTAGTATATTCACACAATGGAATACTGTGCAGCACTGTGAAACAGGGAATTAATGAGATACTATGCTAAGTGGATGACCCTAGAGGATATTATGCTGAGTGAAATATCTCAAACAAAAAAGGACAAATATTGCACAGGGCCACTATTGTAAAACAGGACTGACATTGGGGTTGAGGGAAGACAGAGAAGGGGAGGAATGATATATACTGCATTTTAACAGATGAGGGAGAAAACTGTTTAAAAGGGATATATGATTAGGTATTGTTGTCATGACAGGAGTCCAGAATGAAATCTGCACAGTGAAATGGACTTGGGGGAGGGATTGCATAGCAATGAAAGAGTTTTTCTTTTACTCATCAAGGAGAAAAGTTAATTGGGGGAGGGGGTGGGCAGGAAGAAAAGTGCAACAATGAATGATTGGAAACCCTAAGTCTCTGTAAACTTTCATTAAAATTAATTAAAAAAAAAAGATCTGAAGGGCAACATTTGTCCATGGATAAAGCTCACAAGATAGAAAAGGAAAATATAAAAGGATTCCTAGAAATAAGAATTACAAGAAGAAAGTGAGAAGAAAGCTGTTATAATGTAGGAGTATAATTAAAACATTGAAAAATTTTTATAAATTATTAAAATCAAAGCCAATTGCTCTGTACACTTGTATTTCAAGCACAATAGGGATGAAAAAAGGGGGGATATATTTACAGCCTTGGAAATCATATGGGGCACCTCTCCTTTCTCTGGTAGAATTTATGTTAATAAAGTGTTGCTATTAGCAACAGCTTATCCCCCCCCTTTTCCAATCTAGCAGCCTTTTGTTTGTTTTCCTTACTTTGTTGCTCTGGTTAGGACCTCCAGTATAAAATTTAATACAACTGTTAGGAAAGTGGTGAGACTAGGTCTCATTGCCTTCTTTTGTTATTAAGAAATTGGCATCCCAGTCTATTACTGTTAAACATGATGTTACTCCAGTGGTTCTCAATAGTGCAGTTGTTGTTATGTGCTGTCAAGTTGCTTGCAACTCATAGCAACCCTATGTACAACAGCTCTGAACCCTGCTCTATCTTGAGCCAATTTCATTGTTTCTGACACCCCTACCCCAGTCACTGAGTCACTCTGTCTCATCCAGGGTCTTCCTCTCTTGCATGTTTCCCAGGGGATGTTTCACACAGTTCAGAGAGATTTTTGGTCATTATAACCTGGAGATGAGAAAGTAAATATGGCACTGCTATTGATATCTGGTTACTAGAGGTCACTATAAGGTATATTACTCTATGTTGTGATTATGTGCCCTGGCATCAGAATTGACTCCTAGCTGAGTCTCCAGCAGATTTTCAGAAGCTTTAAACTGCCCAGATCAGCTGGTGGTTCAAACTGTGAATTTGGGTTGGCAGTGCAATTTCTTACCTGTAGTATATTAATTTAAATATACCATAAAAAGTAAGAAATACATATACATTTAATAATAACAAAATACCCCAAACACCTCAGTTCACCACTGTCCAGTTGGTTCTGATTCATATTACCTTCCGTCTGGTTTCCAAGGCTGTAAATTTTAAAAGAAGGTAACTTCCCATGTCTCTCCCTTGGAATGTCTGATGAATTTGATCCTCTAGAGATGCACAACCACTAGAGCTTCCTTCTTTATAAGGCTAGCAGAAACCTATTACCAAGACCAGACAAAGAAAAAGGTATAATAAGAAGAAGAAAATGATATAACAGTATTATTCTTCATTTATATAGCCCATTGATTAGTTCCTGTAGGAAATTACACTAATCACAGGCAGGGCACATAAGGTTGCAAAATTTGATAGGTGGAGGGAGGGATGGATAAAGGAAATGGGAAAGATACGGTGTGAAAACAATGTATATGAACTTCATAAGTAAACCGGTGTATAATAAAAAAATTATTTAAAGAAAAATTATTAATCCAAGGTGTTAAACATTGTTTTAAAAGTTGTTTTTAATGTCATCTTTTTGTCAGTATATATATTTTAGCCACAAATACAGACAAAATAATATCTTGACTATATCTTAATAGACATTGGATAATAACACATAAAGCATTTTGCTATGACTGCAATATAGGGAGATATTTTTGTTTCTAATGAATTTGAATTATAGAATATTACATGATTAACATCATTGCAAATTGCATAATTTTTGTATTTCTTTTAAGACCTAAAATTAAAATTGTTTTGTCAAGTATTTTTACATGGAATTACAACATTTTTACTCACAATATTATTAGTAACTTAGTGGAAGTCTTTTGTTTGTTTGATTTTCCTTGGTTTTTTTTTTTTTTAAAAAATTTACATAAGTTTGCTTACCAAGTTCATATACATTGTGTTTCACTGTACTCTTCATTCACATTGTGTTTCATACAGTCCCATGCATTATGTTTTATAAAATTAATCACCATTGGACCTTGCCCATCATTACCGTGTCTTTTCAGGTCCACACCAGATCCTTCCCACTTCCTTCACCCCCTACCTCCACCCAACAAATTGTACAACCCTGTGGTTTCTCCTATTCTCATCCTTCTGCTCTTGCCCCTATTCCATTTGGGTCCCCATACATGTTTAACTAGTTATCCTTCTGTTTTACAATAATAGTCTTATGTGGTATTTGTCCTTATGAGACTGAGTTTGTTCACTCAGCATAATGCTCTCCAGTCTCTCCCAAGTTATGTAGTATTTTGCAAAATTGTTGCTCCTGAGTGCTGCATAGTATTCCATTATGTGAATGTATACAATTTCACAATCAATTGGGTTGTGGTTGGATATTTGGACGGTTTCTATGTTCTTGCAAGGAAGATATATTTTTTAAGTGTTGTATTTATGTATATTTATGTATTTAGATTATTAGTAACCATGATTTTATGAACTTAAAATGTTTTCTTTTGTTATACATAGGGTTTTTTCCCCCTCTACTAGTTTATTTACATAATTCAAAGATACATTTTTAACAAACTATTTTTAAGTTGTATCATCTGCATAACAACAAGGACTGCAGCCTTCAGTATGGACTGAGGCTCAATGTCAAGAAGACAAAGATTCTCACCACTGGACCAATTGGTAGCATCAGGATGGATGGCAAAGAGATTGAGATTGAGATTGTTCACAGCTTCAGTTTGCTCGGCTCCACGGTCAACACTCTTGGCACCAGGAACCAGGAAATCAAAAAATGTATTGCCATGGGAAAGTCTGCTGTTAGGGACCTCTCTAAAGTACTCAAGAGCAATGGTGCCTCTCAGGAGACTAAGGTGCACCTGATACAGGCCATGGTCTTTGCAATCACTTGTTATGCATCAGAGAGTTGCACAAGGACTAGGGAGGACAGAAGGAGAATTGATGCCTTTGAGCTGTGGTGCTGGAGAAGAGTATTGAATATACCATGGGCTGACAAGAAAACAAACAGATTCAGCCTGGAGAGGGTTAAACCAGGCTGCTCCTTGGAGGCAAGGATTCTGGGGCTTTGTCTGACATACTTTGGACATGTTGTAAGGAGAGACACGTCCTTGGAGAGGTACATCATGCTTGGTAGGGTGGAGGAACAGCGCAGGAGGTGAAGGCCCTCTATGAGGTGGATTGATTCAGTGACTGGGGTAATTGGGATGGGTGTGTCAGAGGCAGTGTGATTGGCACAGGATAGAGCAGGGTTTAGGGCTGTTGTACATAGGGTCGCTAAGAGTCATAAACGACTCAATGGCACATAACAACAACAATTTTTAAGTTAATTTTGGTGGAAGTTATCTTTTACAACAGAATTACGAGTTCTGAAAACTCTTTGGTGATCTTCTGGGAAAATTTGACTATTAGTGAGCTCAGTCAGTCAGGATGGTACATACCAACAACAGCAAAGTGGGGAAAGAGTTTCTCAAAAGTTTCACAGGATTCTGAAAAAATAAGGCCTAGAAGTTGTGTTCTGAATTTATTCTGCATATGGTGTTAAATACAGTTGGTTTGGGATATCATTTTAAGGAATTTTGAGCTCTGACCTTTTGAAAACCATCACCAGAGTAATGAAATGATATCTTTTCCAGTACTTGTTTCATTCAAAGTTCCACTTTAGCTAAAACTACTTGACATATATGACAATGAGCATTGCTGCTGTTTACCCTTTGGTGTGTTTCATATTTTTCAAAGTGATATACATATTTACTACCATAAAAAGTAAAAGGTCATAATCTAGAAAATCTTAATCTTTTTTATTTTCTTAATGTCCCCAAATAGAGAAATTCTACTCTGTAGATCATAAACCTGGGACTAGCAAATACATTTTTCTGTCCTTCTCAGAGAAACAGAAGCACTTTGTGTTCTTTATTTAAGTCTTTGCAAAACACTACAAATATTTATCAAGGACACTTTTATAATAATACAATAATAATGTTGAAATATTATAGACTGGTATGTCATTTTTGAAAGTACCAGGTACTTTGTAAGGCCCTAGGAATACCTGAACCCTTTGTTCATGGAACTTATAGTATAGAAAGGGAGACAAATACAGTGTTAGCATTTATGCTGACATTTAATTGTCTTTTCCTTTTTTTTAATTATTGTACTAGTTTATTTACAAAATTAGAATACATTGTTTTTCACGCTAGTTCCTTCCAATTTCCCTACCCCACACACACATATCCCCACCCCTCTTGAACCTAGAAGTGGGAATAGTTTAGAAAATACGATAGACAAAATCCCTGCTATCATAAAACTTATGCATGATATTTTTATCACTTAGTACTGAATTAGAATGTGGATTATAAAAACACATAAGGGTTTTTAAATTTATGATAAAATTTTTGGCTGAGATTCCAATCAGGATCATTGACTTGAGTTTCAAATATACTATCAAGTACTGTTATTTAAGGCTTAAAGTGACAAGCACATTTATTGTTGTATTCTTACCATAAAATAAGCGCAATGTTATTCATCCGTAAATTAATTGTAACTCTCTAAACCAGGTAATTTGAAGTTTATGAAATGAATTTTCCTATCTTAATTTAAATTACTGATCATAAATTGACTTTTGAATTGGGGGAAAATATCACAATTTCTTCTTAGTATTTTAGATGATCACTGAAGGACAAGTAACTCTCGAACTTTACTTATTGAGAAACGCCTGGTATAAGTAGGCCCAGGGCTCACCTTAGAAGGATAGCTAGGGCATAGATTGGTCAAATGAAAGGATAAGGTGTTTGGGGAAATATAGAGACAGAAGGTGATAGTACTAACAGTAGTTAACTATTTTCTTTTACTTGACATTGAGCATTCACTTTCTGTGCATAAGAAAATGTCTAATTTCAAATGACACCTAGAAAAATATTTTCATCTTAATATACTTTGATCTCTATGACAAATCTTCTACAGTAAGCACTTCAAGTCCTCCTAATTTTCAGCAAGTAAGGTTGTGTCATCTGCATAATTTAGGTTTTTGAGGAGAATTGCTCCTATCCTGATAGCACAATTTTCTTCATAGTGTCCAGCCTCTCTAATGATTTGTACAGGGTATAGATTGAACAGGCATATATTCAAAGAAAAGATATATTCCTGACACATTCCTTTCTTTATCTTAAGTCATGTAGTTTTCCCTTGCTCGGTTTGGACAGCAGCTTCTTCACGTAAACATAGGTTTCATATGAACATGATTAAATATTTTGTTATGATCCACACAGTCAAGTGCCTTTGTCAATAAAACATAGATAGTACACAATACAACCCTCCACTCTGGTACTTGGATGGCTAGCTGATGTCTTGGTGGTGGTCTCATCTTGGTGGCAACCAGGCAAAGGAAGCTTCTGGGGTCCTTTTTGCTGTGTGTTACTGTTTTGTTATGTGTTACTGTGGAGGCCTGCTCGAGGGTGTGACTTTAAAATCATTGATGAGGTGATAGGTCGGTGGGCTGGCCTGAGGCCTGGGGCCTTGGAGTCTACCTGCAGTCTGGTAGTTGGTTGGCTGGCTGGCTGATGTCTCCGTGGAAGTCTTGACTTGGTGGCAACCAGGCAAGGGCAATTTCTGGGATCATTTTTGTTGTGTGTTACTGTTCTTGTCCTCCTCAAAATGGGTGACCTTGAGCCTTAGATTAAGGGTAAAGGTGGAGGCCCGCTCATGGGTGTGACTTTAAAACTGTTGGCCATCAGGCCAGGTTTATTAATTTTAGAAGAAGATTCTTTTAAAAACACAGCAATCATTTGTCTATTTGCTGTATTGAACAACTTGGAGTTGCTGTGATGTTGAACACTATTCCATAGTCATGTAAAATATCATAATGCTTACCCATTATTTAGAGTGGTTAGATGAACTTCCCAGTTTTATTCATGTTGGGAAGCAAGAGTGGCATCTACTTCCTAAACTAGATCCCTCTGGAAACTCTGCAAATTCTCTTATAAATGTATAGAAAAGATGTAAATAATAGAACAGGGTTCAGGTCTTTTGTGCAAAGCTTACTCTGAGTCATATTTGACTCAATAACACTTAACCACTGCTAAATGAGACTAGTGCTGTTACATCTGGAGGAACATTCTTTTACTTTGCACATAACTCTTGTCAACGTGCTATATGAGGTAACCTGGGTTTGCTATGATGCTGAAACTTTTACCATGGGGATATCAAATGCCAGAATGGTTTCCCATTGTGGACAGTGCTTTGTGGAGCTCCCAGTTGTAAAGCAGGTTGGGAAGCAGGAGTGGCATCCACTTCCTAAACCGCATGCCTGTGGAAACTCTATGAACTTGGAGAAGCAGTGATAGCAATGGAAAAGCATTAGGTCTTTTGTTCATAGAGTTCCTATGAGTAGACCTCGACTCAATGGCAATCAACTACAAGACAATACACTACACATTCTTCTGTTATTCTTTGTTTTTGCCAAGATCCATCTCACATCAGCAATGATACCTCTTGTCCTGAGCTGCCCTTTGAATCTTCTGTTCAGCTTTTATTTAAGCATCAATTCTCTTTGTTTTATCTTCTAGACACTCTAGAACAGTTTTTAGGGTCTCCTGTGATATTCATTTTGTTGTATTTTTGGTGTTTTTTTCCCCTTTCTCCTGTGTCTTTTTAATGACCTTTCATACTTTTTGAGGTTGTTATCCTTAATGTTATCTTGTCTGGTTTTTTATCATTAGTATTCAATGAGGCCAGAAATAGAAGGATTGAATTTTGTACATTCAAAGATTTATTAATCACAAGCACTTATTTTAGAAAAAGACACAAAGTTTTATTTACATGTGCACCTCACCAGGTGGACTGCCTACATCTGTGGAAGGAATCATTGGAGGAGGTCAATGTCAGCATTCTGTGCTGACTGTGGAGCAGACAGTGAGGCTGAAGAAAATGAAAACAAATCCATGAGAACCACAATATGATCCTGAGTCTATCCCACTTGAATTTAAAAATAATTTAAGAATTAGTTTGAAGCATTGAACACCAGTGATTGAACATCAGATGAGTTGTGAGAATAGTGGGATAGCTGGGTTAAGTGGTATGTCTTTTTCCAACTTTTTGAGTAAATGGCACACTGCCTTCCATAGTGGTTGTACTATTTTACATTCCTACCAGCAGTGTTCCAATCTTTCATTTGATTCAATTCAAGTTCAATTCAATTCAGTTTTATTCATTTGATCTCATTGGTTGTTTGCTATCCTGTTGAACTTTGCTATTGTTACTGGAGTGAGATAATATCTCATTTTTGTTTTGATTTGTATCTCTCTAATTACTAGAGATTTTGGACCTTGTTGAGGTATCAAGGACAAAAGCATCTTATCAGTAAATAATTTTTTCCTAGTAAATGTGAGTATAAACAACTTACTCATTTTAAAAGAAAGTATGTGTGTGTGTGTGTACACACACACACACACACACACACACACACACACACACATGCTATTTATTGTGGATCTAAGTAATCATTGATTGCTTCAGTTTTCCCCCATCTGTTATGATGTTGCTTATTGGCCCAGTGGTGAAGATTTTCATTTTCTTTGTTGAGAGTAATCCAAATCCATATTGAAGGGCTTCAATCTTTTGTATTCTGCAGCATGTAGCTTCAAATCCTCCTCAGTTTCAAGCAAGCAAGATTATGTCATTTGCATAATGCAGGTTGTTGATAAATCTTCCTCTATTCTTGATGCCACATTATTCTTCATAAATTCTGACTTCTGGTATGATTAGCATACAGTTCAGCATACAGATAGAATGTGTATGGAAAATGAATTACACCCTGGTGTACACCTTTCTTGATTTTAAGCCATGCAGTGTTCCCCTCCTCTGTTTAGACAATAACTTTTTGGTCTAGGTATAGCTTTCACATAAATACAATTAAGTGTTCCGAGATTCCTATTCCTCTCAATATTTGCCACAATTTATTGTGATCCACAAAGTCAAATACCTTTACAAAGTTAATAAAACACATATAAACATCATTCTTGTGTACTCTGCTTTCTGCCAAGATTCATTTGACATCAGCAGTGATATCCCCTGTAACAGACCTAGAGGATCTACTAAAGATTTATTTTCTAGCTAATAAGCAGTCTTTAATAGAGAAAATTTTCCATAATATGCTGAAGCAAGTATCAGCCTGATTACTGATTTTGAGACAGAAATAAAATAGTACCTTGGTTATTACCCTGCCCTTAGGTATTTTTTAGACAGGGGAAATTAGTTGTAATAATTTCCTCTGAAAGATGAGCTATGCTCCTTTGAGTTGTTTTCCTTTTTCTTTCTCCTTACATTTAATTTTGATTAGGTAATACATTAATGTGGTTCAAAATTTTCAAGTTATAAAAGAGTATTCAATTAAAATCTCCCACTCTTTGTCCTGTGCCATGCAATTCTTCTTGGAAGCAACCAGGAAGAACTGAATAGTGGTTATTCTCCTCTGCCACAAAGAGCTCACAGAACTGTTGAGAGACAAATTGCAATATAATGTGATGAGTGCAATAGTAAATTGTATTTCTTGTTTTCACTTCCAGAGATATTTCATATATATTGTGCTCTTGCAGACATGAACACATACATTTTACTTCATTTTTACCCATGGTCTGCATTTTGCTTTAATTTGATATTGTACATATAGTGTTCATTGATTGCATGGATGTGCCATATTTTATTTAACCAATTCTGTATTGGTGGATATTAATTTGTTTCCTGTCTTTGGGTACTGTGTTTCTACAATGAATAACCTTGTAATAGGTAATTTCATACTTCTGCTTATGTATCTGTAGCATGAATTTCTAGAAGAGGAATTGTTGGGTTAGACTAAATGTGCATTTGTTATTTTGAGTATACTGCCATGTTCTCCACAGAGGTTGTACCCATTTACACTTTTACACTAGTAAAGTATTTCCTCACCTCTTACCAACAATTGTGATATCAAACATTTTTTTCTTTGCTAGGATAATATGCCAAAATTCTATTTCAGCATGGTTTTAGTTTGCAGTTCTGAGTCACGATTAACATCTATTTTATCATTTAAGAGCCTGGGATTTTTAAAAAAATATTTTTTTATTAGGGAGCTCTGGTGGCCTAGTGGCAAGAAGCTGCACTACAATCCTGGAGATGTGTGGTTTGAATCCACCAGATGCTCTGTTGGAGAAGGAGGGACAATCTCCTATACCAGTCAGATCTGCTTTGACGGTACATGCACAAAAATTAATAAAATAAAATTTAAAAAAGGTCTTCAATTTAAAAATATATTTTTTTATTATTATGACAGAGGTGCCACTGGAATGGTGAACATTATATCTTTTTTCCTTAACTTGTGGGT
>NW_006399833.1:5665986-5692454 GCF_000299155.1 Elephantulus edwardii
TTTGTTGATAGGCACTTGAGTTGTTTCCAGCTCTTTGCTATTGCGAACAAAGCCACAATAAACATGGGTGTGCATATCTCTGCTTGGGTGGCAGTTAGGGTTTCTTTAGGGTAAAATAAACTCTTAAGTCTGGAGCACATTATGTGTTTTAAAAATATACTTTTTATACATATCATGGTTGACAAACAAGTGAACCAGCATGTACTTGTAATTGAAAATTATTTCAATGACTCATAAAACCTCAATATCATTGCTCTTTCTTAATATGTGTCATATTTCATAAAATACTTTTTTAATATCCTAAGAAAAATAGGATTTGTGAAGGATTATTTAAAATTATAATGTTTACATTTAAACAATGTATTTACTATTTTCTTTGATAATAGCCATGTCACAGGAAACTTGTAAGTTCAGTGTTTATTTAAATGTGTGATCTGATTCATAAATGGCCCTGGGCTCTTTTGTATTGCATACCAATTGTTCCTAGAGTTTTTTTCTACGGCACTATTATAGTACTTATCTAAGTTATCCATACATCTTCATTAGTTGTTTATGTGCCTATGGATCTGTCAAGATTGTGAACTTCTAGAGGATACAATTTGTATAGCCCTCCTGCAGTGGTTCAGTGCTTTGCATACACTCTATACTCAGAAAACCTTTGTTGAATTGAATTGAATCATTTTAACATTGGGGATTCTGAAGTGACAATTTAGAAAACAAGATTTTCTTTTCTACATGTTGTCATATTTTATTTTTCATATAAAATCTTATTTTAAAACTTCCTATATTTGATGCCTATTAATTCTGAAGGAGGATAGAAGCCCTATTTCTTGAAGTTTTATTTTTCTGTTAACATTTTCATGGTGGGATCTATCTATCTATCTATCATCTATCTATCTATCTATCTATCTATCTATCTATCATCTATCTATCTATCTATTTTATGATGGCTTACATACAAAGTTCATAAAATTAGTATACATTATTTTTCACACTGGATCTTTCCCCTTTCATTTACCCATCCCTCCCTCCACCCATCAAATTGTGTGACCCTATGATTAAGCCTCCCCTCCCCTCCTTGGATCTTTGTACTCGTTCTCCAATAATGGTCTTATGCAGTATTTGTCTTTATGAGACTGAGCTCACTTAGCATAATGCTTTCTAGTCTGTCTCACCTTAGGTAGTAATATACAAAATCATTGCTCTTATATGCTGCATAGTATTCTGTTGTGTTAATGTACCATAATTTCCCATCCATTTCATTGTGGTTGGACATTTGGGCTGTTTCTATGTTCTTGCAATGGTGAATAATGCTGCTGTCAACATTGGTGTACAAGTTCGTGCCTCCATTCTCATTTTCTTGGGGTATATTCCAAGCAGTGGAATAGCTGAGTCATATGGATTTTTTATATTCAGCATTTTGAAGAAACACCAAACTGCCTTCCAGAGTGGTTGTACCATTTTACAATCCCATCAACAATGTGTAAAAATTTCTATCTCGCCACATCCTCTCCAGCATTTATTACTTCCTGTCCTGCTAAACTTTGCCACTGCGACTGGAGTAAGATGATGTCTCATTGTTGTTTTGATTTGCATCTCTTTTATTGCCAGTGATTTAGAGAATTTCTTCATGTGTTGGTTGGCCATCCAAATGTCCTCTACTGTGAAAAGTCTTTCCATGTCTTTTGCCCATTTTGTAATTGGGTTATCAGTATTTTTCTTCTGGAGGCCCTGTAGGATTCTGAAAACTTTCATGATGAGACCCTTGTCTGAAATGGTATTGCCAAATGTTTGATCCCAGTCAGTAGGTTTTCTTTGTACCCTGTTGGAAAAAACTTTTTGATGAACATAGAGATTTAATCTTTAGAATGTCCCATTCATCAATTTCCCCCCCATTAATCAATTTTATTCTCTTCAGATTGTACATTTCTGGCTATATTTGGAAATCTCTCTATACCAGAGACTAGGGCTTCTAAGCTTGGTCCCAGTTTGTCTTTTAAGAACTTTATGGTTTTGAGCTTTACTTCCAGAACCCAGATTGACCTTGAGTTGATTTTTGTGTATGATGTGTGATGTGAATCCTGTTTAAACATTCTGCAGGTAGCAGAAATTGAACATGTTGTAAAAACACTCCCCCACAAAAATTTCCTGAACCAGATGTCTTCACAGCTGAATTCTACCAAATACTCAGAGATTTATCACCAATGCCACTTAAGTTATTTCAAAATATAGAAAAAGAAGGAACACTCCCAGAAACATTCTATGAAGCAAGCATAATACTAATGGGAAAACCAGGCAAAGATACTACCGAAAAAGAAAGCTATAGACCAATATCTCTCATGAACATAGACACAAAAATTCTTTACAAAACCCTAACCAATAGAATCCAAAATCACATAAAAAATAATTCACCATGACTAAGAGGGATTCATAAGAGGTATGGTTCAACATAAGTAAAGGATGGTTCAATATAAGAAAAGCAAACAATGTAATTCACCACATTAACAAAACATAACAAAAACTGTATGATCCTAGGAATTGATCAAAACCCAACACCGCTTCCTATTTAAGACACTCAGCAAAATTGGAATAGAAGGTAATTTCCTCAACATAGTTAAAAGTATATATGCAAAACCAAGAGCCAATATAATTCTCAATGGAGAAAGACTAAAAGCATTTTCTTTGTGAACAGAGACTAGACAAGGATGTCCACTGTCACCAGTTCTATTCAATACTGTATTGGAAGTACTTGCTAGGGCAATGTGACAAGAGAAGGAAATAAAAGGCATCCAGATCAGCAAGAATGGTTAAGCCATTATTATATGCAGATGCTATGATAGTGTACACAGAAAACTCCATGGACTCAACAACAACAAAAAAAACCCCTTAGAGCTGGTATATCAATTTAGTAGAATAGCAGGATACAAGATTAGTATCCAAAAATCAGAGGGATTCCTCTACAATAACAAAGAGAACTCAGAGAAGGAAACCAAGAAAGCAATACCATTTACTATATCCCACCACAAGTTGAGATACTTGGGAGTGAACCTAACTAGCGATACAAAAGACCTATACAAAGAAAACTACAGAACATTTCCGCAAGACACAATAAAAGACCCAAAGTGATGGAAAAATGTGCCCTGTTCATGGATAGGAAGAGTCAATACTTGAAAATGATGATCCTACTAAAAGCAATCTACATATTCAATGCAGTCCCAAAACAGATACCAAATTCATTTTTCAAGCAGATTGAAAGGGAAATGGTCAAGTTTATTTGGAGAGGAAAGAGACCCTGAATAATCAAAGCACTTTTGAAAAACAAAACTGAAGTGAGAGACATAGCATTCCTTGACCTCAAAACCAACTACACAGTGGTAGTAACCAAAAGCATGACACTGGCATCATGATAGGCACACAGACCAGTAGAACAGAATTGAGAACCCAGAAATGGACCCAACTGATGTTCGACAGGGAAATAAAACCTATCAAACAGGGAAATGACAATCTCATCAACAAATGGTGCTGGGAGAATTGGACCATTTCTTGAATTTTTATTGAAAATAATTTCAAATGTTCTCTCATAATATCATTGAAGAAATGCCATCCTCCGCTTACTTTTTTTCTGTTCAGGATTTTTTCCATCTTACTTTTTTTAATTTTGTAAAAACCATGTATGGAGATCCAAGAAGGTAACGGTTGGGAGTAGAAGAGTAGGGTAGGGATGGGTAGGGATGAAATCACAGGGTTTCACAATTTGGTTGATGGAGGGAGTGGGTGAAGGAAACGAGAAAGATCTGGCAGGGACCATAAAAAAACATGGTAATAGTGGGCATAGTCCAATGGTGATTACAAAGAAATTGTCTTTTTCATTTGTGGTTTTCTCATTTGGGAATGGGGTGCATGATCTCTGGCTGCTTCTTGCTGTACAGGGGGTTTTAGATAAAGGGGATCCTACTTTAACACTTTAATGGTGGTCCTGAGTTGAAGCTGCATGCCTGCTTGTTCAGTGAGAGGATATTTTCCTGACGTTTTCTGCCCTTTGGACTGTAAAGTGTTTGCCTGGGTGAGTCCAATGGGGGTGGCTGGCTGCACTTTGAGGCTCTATCCACCTTCACTTCCTTAGCTGGCAGTTACATTTCCCTTTCCATCTTACTTTTTAAAAATAATTAATAAAGTTTTATTTTTCAAAATGTACAGTTGGTTTGAACTCTTCATGCATCTTCACCAGCATCTGGGCCATCACCACCCTTGTTCTTTCTGGTGTAAATTACTTGAGCTCTGTATTTTGAACCCAGCTTGATGAGTCCTTTATTTAGAAGCTCCTAAAGGGTCGCCCTGGCCAGGGAACCCCAAATCTCAGTCTCTGAGAGACAACAGCTGAGGTTATATCCTTATAGTTGGGAACTTCTTTACAGAAGTTGTCATATGTGGCTTTGTCAAACAGGACTGTTATTATTAATCTTGTCCTGAACTTTGCCTTTGGACTACTTCTTTTTTTGGTGGGGAGGTCTTGCTCCCAGATTTGTTCACTGAGTTTTTATCCTCCTTGGCTGACATTGTGGCATCTTTCTTTTTCTTGTTGTCCTTGAGTGGCATTGCAAAGCTCAGAGAGGAGCTACCACAAGTGCAGCCTTGGTAAGTCTTGGTACCTATCTTACTTTTTTATGTTTTACTTTCATTCTAACCATGGTCAGATATAGATAATTACTTGCCAATAGTGGATAGATTCGAAGCTTTGGAAATGTGTATTGTTTAATCTCACAAAGATGTCCAATTAGTTAATTTTAAATATAAAAATATAGGTCTAGCTGTTGTTATATATATTAAGTAATTTAGAATATTCTAAAAGGAGCTCTGGTAGCATGTTGGGCTGCTAACCAAGAGGTTGGCATTTCTAATTCACCAGTCTACTCCATGATAGAAAGATGAGGCTGTCCCCTTCCATAAAAATTTACAGTCTTCTAAACCTGATTGAGAGTTGAAAAACAGTGACATATTAAATAGTAAATAGCTTCACTCTGATAATTATAGATATATGTGCACTCCTAAAAATAATATTTCTCTTTTTCTCTACTCAATTTTTCCTGATATTTTTCAAAATCCTAATGTACTGTCACAAACAGGATATTGAAATTCTAAAATCCCTCCTGTTTATTCAAAGATTTCCAAAACTTTATTTCCACTCATTTGTAGAACAGTGTATATTTAGTTTTAAACAATTTTATCACATATGTAGTTTCTTGAATTCACTGCCACAGTTAAAATACTGAGCAGTAATGATAAAATTAGTATCACTTTCCCTCTGTTTTATAAAAACACAAACACATACATACATGTGTACCACCTGCCGCTGGAGAGCTCTGGTGACATAGTGGTAAGAAGCTGTGCTGCAGTTCCAAAGGCATTCATTTTAATCCATCAGCTGCTCCATAAAGAAGGATGACCTTTCTCCTCCTGTGTGATTTATTGCCTCTGAAGGATCAAATATGGTTGGTTAAATGTGTCTTACTTGACAGCACACAACTGTAATAACTATCCCTATTGTTAAATGTAATGAAACATTTTAATTTTTTAAAAGTAACATTTTATTTTTTATTTATTTTAATTTTAATTTTATTTTATTGTGTTTTTAACAAACATTTACAGAGAATTTAGATTTTCATTCATCCATTGTTGCACATTTTACCCCCTCCCTTCTTTCCCCCTCTCTCCTTTTTCCCCTCCCTCAGTTCACTTTTTTATAAAATATTCATTGTGGCACAGTTACCTACTCCCCTCCTTCCCCCCCGCCAGTCTTCTTTGCAATGATATACCTCTTATTCTGGGCTGTTTTCGTATGCATAATGCCTAATAATATATTCTTTTTAGACTATTCTTTCTCTCATCTGTTCCAATGCAATCTATCCACTCTTATCCTATTCAACTCCCAACCCCCCCCATGTCAGACCTGCTTTATAACAATGTTGCTATGCAGTATTTGTCCTTTCGTGATGGAAATATTTCACCAGCATGATGTACTTCAGGGTCCCTCATGTTGTGTAATGTTCATTGGTTTTCAGTTCTGTGTATGAATATAGTATATTCATTGTATGAATATATCATAATGACAGACTGGGAAAAATATTTGGTAATGACATATCTGATAAGGGACTCATATCTAAATTTTATAGAATATTCCAGCATGTCAACAAGAAAAAAGTAAACAACTCAATAGCAAAATGAGCACAGGATATGAATAAATACTTCACCAAAGAAGACATTCAGATGGCAAACAAACACATGAAATGTTTAAAATCCCAAGCTATCAGAGAGATGCAATTAAAAACAACTATGACATATTATGTCACTCCAGTAACAACAGCAAAGTTAATCAGAGCAGCAAAGAGTAAATGCTGATGAAGTTGTGGAGAGATTGGAATGCTTATTCACTGCAGGAGGAGGGTAAAATGGCGCAACCACTATGGAAGGTGGTCTGGCATTTTTTCAAAAAGTTGGAAATTGAAATATCATTTGACCAAGCAATGTCACCTCAGGGAATATACCCTAAAGAAACCATAACCACCATCCAAACTGATGTGTGCACACCCATGTTTATTGCTGTGTTATTTACAATAGCAAAGAGATGAAAGCAACCCAAGTGTCCATCAACAAATGAATGGTTAGAAACATTTTTAGATTGGTATTTCTTAATTAGTAGAGTTCTCTTGAGACTAACATAAGCTGTTGCATACATCAATAGTTTCTTCCATTTTCACTACTGAATAATACTATACATTATTTTATTACAATTTGTAAATAGTCACATTTTGAATAACATTTAGGCTTATTCCAGGATTTAGATGTTACAAATAAAGCTACTATGAGTTAGGGTTCTGTTTTTGTTGGGTTTGTTTTTTTATTTTTAAAAAAATTTGTTATTTATTTTCATTGAAAATATTTTATTTTGGTAAAATATGCAATATAATAAGCCAAAGTGAAAAGTAAAATGGTATTTAGTACATTAACAATGTTGTGGATGTATCATCACTACCTAGTTCTAGAGCATTTTCAATGCCACAAAGGGAAACCTTGTACCAATGAAGCAACAACCTTCCATTCCCACCTATATGAAGTCCCTTTTAAAAAAATTGCCTTTTCTAGATAGCTTATGTAGTAGTAGTTGTTGTTATGTATCATTGAACCAACTAATAGCTGACCCTACCCAGATTTTTTGGCATAACTTGGTGAGCAAGTCCAGGGCAATATCTGTTAGCTGAAATATGTCAATTGGTATACCATCTATTCCGGGGGCCTTATTTTTTGCTATTTCCTTCAAAGCAGCTTGAACTTCTTCCTTCATTGCCATAGGCTCTTGCTCATAGGTTATTTCATTAAATTCTTCTGTATCTGCCAATTCCTTTCGATACAATGACTAAGTATATTCCTTCCATCTTCTTTTGATACTTCCTGGATCATTTAATATTCTGCCTAAAGCATCCTTGATTATAGCAACTCAAGGTTTGAATTTGTTCTTCAGTTCCTTGAGCTTAAGAAATGCTGAACGAGTTCGGCCCTTTTGATTTTCTGACTCTAGCTCCTCGCACATTTCATTGTAATATTTTGCTTTGTCATTCCATGCTGCCTTTTGGAATCTTCTGTTCAGCTCTTTAGTGTCTTGAATTCTTCCTTGTGCTTTGGCTTCTCTATGCCCCAGTGCAATCTTCAGAGTTTCTTCTGACATCCATTTTGGTCTTTTCTTCCTCTTCTGTTTTTGTAATGACCATTTGCACTCTTCCTGGATGATACATTTTACATCCTCCCACAACTCATCTGGTCTTCGCTCATTAGTGTTCAAGATCTCGAACCTGTTCCTGAGATGATTCTGAAATTCAGGTGGGATGAAATCAAAGTCATGCTTTGGCTCCTGTGGGTTTGATTTAATTTTCCTCCTCTTCAGCTTGAATTTGCATATGAGTAGTTGGTGGTCTGTTCCATAATCAGCCCCTGGCCTGGTTTTCACAGCTGATATTGAGCTTCTCCAGCGTTTTTTTCCCCCGCAGATGTAATCTATCTGATTCCTATGTATACCATCAGACTTCAATAGGCAGAGAAAAAGATTGCCCACGTTTATCCGAAAGTGTTGCTGTTAGATTTGATCACCTGGTGGATTCAAGCCACCAGAAAGGTGCAGCATTTGGGTTAGTAGTGATACTTCTTAGGGACTATGCTATCAGAGCTCCTAGTTCTTATAATTTACCTATTCACTGTTCAGCTTTTATGTGAATATGAGGAAGTTAAAAATACCCCAACTTGGGTCAGATTCACTTTAATCCTCTAAGTAGCTTTTTTGCTCTTTAAAACTTTAAAGGATACCTTTGCAGCAGACTTTCTCCAATGCAACACGTGTTTTTGTTGTGTTTTTTTTTTTTTCCTTTTTCTTTTTAAATAGCTGTTTTCATGGATGTTGATTGTGGAGCCAAGTATAAAGACGTCTTTAACAAAGTCAGTCTTTTCTCCATTTACCATGATGTTGCTTACTGATCAGTTGGGCCTCCTCTCAGATAGGGCCAGTCTCTGGAGAAGGACATCGTGACTGATAAGGTAGAGTGCCAGCTAAAAAGAGGAGAACTCTCAATGACATAGATTAATATGGTGGTTGCAATGTTTAATTCAAACATAGCCATGATTGTGATGATGGTGCAAGACTGGACAATGTTTTGTTTCATTGTAAATAGGGTCACTCTGAATTGGAACCAACTGAATGACACCTAACAGCAACAGAATGTCTATATATGTTAATTGTGTTTAAAAAAAAGAAGGTACAGGTGGGGACACAGGAAGGGACCAGAAGGTGTTGTTTTCCATGCTGGTATAGGGTGACTTGAGAAGGCTATGGGTCCCCAAGAAGTGTTCTTGCTATGTACAATATTCTTTGCCAACACCACAATTCAAGCCATGGATGAATTGACCAATAAGCAAGACCAATCATATATAACCTCACTTCTCATCTACTACATAAAAACATACCATCAGCACTATAATCACATGACTTATGGCAAATCTTGTCCTGGGCAAAGTGAACCAAAATGTTGCTTCAGATGGAGCATAACTTCGTACCTGTAGTATGGTAAAAACAATTGAACTAGTCTGCTCAGTTATTTAGTTCTTGGCTCTGGACAATTCTGCTTTATTTTGTTTGTAGGGGGTTATATAAGTATTAGTTCTTTCAACTAACTCTGATTCAGAGAAAAAAAAATGTTATACATTCCGAATAATTTTTATCTACTACTTTTCAAATATATATATTTTTAAGTGTATGTGTGTTAACATCCAAATTAAAATGTAAATTTTATTTTATAAAACAAGAAGGTTCAAAACGATATAGAGAAAGGTGAGAGGCAATCAGTCATTACTTCTATATTTAGAGGACCACTGTTATTTTTCCCCCTGTATTCAAAAACAAACAAACTTTGTCATTGATGTTGAGTTGTAGACTCATGCAAACCCTCTATCAGGTTTCCAACTATGAATCTAAAGGGAAGACATTGCACCTCTTTCTCCCTCAGAGCTGCTGGTAGATTTGAACTGTCAGAAAAGTATAGTCTTTGAGTTAGCAGTGCAATTTGCATCAGAGTTCTCTTTTTAAATCTAGTTGGTAAGCAATACCATAACAGCAAAATGTATATTATCTTTTTTATTTCACTTTCTTCGTGTGCCAATTTTTCATAACATCTTCCCTAGTCACTATATACTCTATTGTAAATTGGTAAAATTGGTAGATTGGTAAAATTCCTATATTTGTAGCATTATCTAAACTATTATGCCTTTTGTTGAACATTTAAGTTAGCATCAATTTTTTAGTGTTAAATATTCTTTCCTTCTGCCTACATAGCCTATTTCTTAATCCTGAAACAATTGAAAATTTACTGCACTTGAACTACAAGAAGTCATTTATAATGAATTAATCATTTTAGAGTTTTTAAAGTTTGCACAAAAGGTTATAATAATAGGGTTTATTCAAGTTGTCTTGTAATTCTTCATAAAATTTTCTAATTCTTGAAATTTTTTGTTATCTATGGATGGCTTGCTATCTTTTTGTGCTCTGGAGTAGGTCATATTGCACAGAAATTATATGTTCTTTAAAAATATTATGTTAGAATTAAAATCTACCTGGGAGGCTTTTCAGAAACACCATGACATTTTAGAAAATTGAGTTGCTCAGATAGGGTACAATGTGAGAAACTCATTGAAAGTACTCTGGAAGGATAAATATCAGAAATATAACCAAAGCCCAAAACTTTGGTCTTCAAGTCTGACTCAGAGCAACCTGTTAAGGTTTCCTAGCCTGTGAATCTTTATGGAACTAGACTGTCTCATCTTTTCTCATGGAGTGACTAATGGGTTTGAACCCCAACTTTTGATTAGCAGCCAAACACTTAACACTTAAACACTATACCAACAGGACCCTTGATGATTTTATATGTATGTATAAAATCTCAGATAAGAAATATGCAATACTAATGGATAAAATGTAGAATACCAACCTAAGGATAATCAATCCTAAGGAGAAAACTAGACCAAAGGAATAACAACGAAATATTTATAGACCAACATGATGCAGAGTGCCTGAAGTAAGCCCTGCCCACTGCCACCTCAGAGTCTGCGCTGAGCATCCAGAGGCATTCTCACCTGCCAGGGCTGCACAGAGTGCGCAGAGGAGGCCCTGCCCACTGCCACCACCGGTGCGCAGGAGGGCCCAAAAGGAGCTGCTCAGGAACTCACCACCACCTCAACTTTGAACTTGTGCTTCAAATTACCTGTGGAGAAACAGGCCCACCACAGTGGGCAGAGGAAGGGAATCCTTCTCACTGTTCCCCATGAATGACCAAATAGAAAGGTTGACATGGGGAATTAAGTGTGCAGAAATGACAATATCTTATCTCTTAATTACTGTACAGGCACTACCTTTGTCTATTACCTACAACTCAGTAAAATATATCAATCAAAAAATAGTTGCTGCCACTTCTGGTCCAGCCCTTAAAATCTGCATTGCCAGTAACACTATAATAAAGGAACTGATTGTTACAATTGATAGAACAGAAGCTACCTCACACACATCAAGACGGACATCACATGATGTCAAGGAAGGAGCAATCAGGTTCACACATTATGAAAAACAAAACCAGTCTTATCCAAAAAAGCTGACCAGATCATTGATCCAATGAATAACCCAGAGACAGGAAGGCAGAAAATATACACTGATGTGAAATTCTAAGAATTGGCACTCAGGAAATTAAAAATGGCGAAAGAAAAAGTTGAAACCATATTAAAGAGAGAAAAGATGGAAATTGAAGAAAATAAAATTAGTGTAGAATGACTTCAAATGAAACAACATATGTGTAGTTGCAATTTCAAAATGGGAGGGAGAATTGGAGAAGTGATACTAGAAGAAAGCTTTCCAGATACAAGGAGATGCACATTCAAGATACTTAGTGAACTCCACCAAATATATGTTGTAGTCAGATTCTCCAAAATTGAAGACAAGGATACAATATTAAAAGTAGCACTCCTACAAAGGAGAATCAATCGATTAAGCTCTGATTTCTCAGCAGAAACCATGCAACAAAAAGATAATGGGCTGGCATATATAGAAGATTGAAAGAAAACAATTTCCAGCCAAGGATTCTGTACTCAGCAAAATGCATCAAATATGAAGGAGAAATTAGATATTTTGCAGAAAAGCAGGAACTTAATGGAATTTGTGACAACAAGACCACCTCTACAAGAAATACTAAGGAAGTCACTTACACAGAGACTCCAAAGAAAAGTGAATGGACCATACTATTCAGAAACAACAGAAAAAAGAAACACAAGAAAATGGCAGCAATAAATCCTGGCCTGTCAATAATTGCACTTAATGTGAATGGCTTGACCACACCAATTAAGAAAAAGAGTAGCAGGATGGATTTTTTAAAAAGCCTATCAATATATTGTCTATAAGAGAAAAATTTAAGAAATGAGGTAAAAGATAAACTAAAAATCGAAAGGGGGGGAAGAATATACCAAGCAAATGACATTATAATAAAGGAGGAGTAACAATATTAGTCTCTGATAAAATTGACTTCAGGATGAAATCCATTATAAAAGATAACGGTGGGTACTATATAATGATCAAGAAGACATAACTTTGCTTTACATCTACCCACCTAATGATTGTTGTTCTTAGGTACCACTGAGTCAAGTATGACTCATAGCGACTCTGAACAAAAGAATTCAACACTGTTATATTCTGTGCCATCCTCACACTTCCTGAAACACTAGAGCCCATTGTGGCCGTCACCATGTCAATTCACCTGGTTGAGTGTCTTCCTCTCCTTTGCTGACCCTCAACCCTTCCAAATATCATATCCTTCTCTAAGGAATAGCCCCTCCTAGCAACATGCACAAAGTATGGGAGTCAAAACCTCATCATACTTGCCTCCAAAGAACACTCTGACTGCACCCTTTCCAATGGTGGTCTACCAAATGATAGGCCTGCAAAATGCATAAAACACAGGCTAACAGATTTGAAGAAAAAATAGACAGTACCAGTAGGAGTCTTGAGACCACACTTTCAACAGAGAACAGTTCAACTTGGAAGAAACTCAACAGAGATGCAGAAGAACTAAACTATACAATTAGCCAACTTGATCTCATGAATGTATTCAGGATACTTCACCTAACTAAAACTTGTTTACTTCCTTCTCAACTGTACATAGTACGTTCTCCAGAATCATACATTAGGACACAAAGCAAGCCATAATAAATGGGGGGGGGAACCACTCCACATTGAAATAATATGAAATATGTTCTTAGATCACAATTCCATAAAACCAGAAATTAAAAACAAGAGGATAAAAACTCCACCAACTGAAAGCTAAATAGCACCCTGCTTGAGCATTATTGGGCTGCAGAAAAAAAATTTAAAAAGTGAAATAAAAAACTTCCTTAAAATGAATAAAAATTAACTACAAGATACCAAAGCTTCTTGGATACAGTTAATGATACCTTTCCTCAGGGAAATAGCTATAGGCAAATATATAAAAAAAAAAACAGAGCAAAATTAACAACACCTCCATCAAATATAAAAAGGACAAGGTAATATCACAGCCCCTAGTAGAAAGGAAATATAAAGCAAGACAAGGCTGAAATCAGTGATGGAAAACAAAAAATAGTTGAAACCATCAATAAAATCAGGAGCTGGTTCTTTAGATGGTCAATCAAATAGACACACTTAACAAGAAAATAAAGAGAAGACACAAATAACACAAATAAGAAAATAAAGAGGTAATAACACAACAGAACCAGCTGATATTAAATGAATAATAATGGAATATTATGAAAAATTATACTCAGGTAAATTTAAAAACCTAATAGAAATGGGCAAATTCCTAGGAACCCACATCCTACCCAGATTGACACAGACAAATGTAGAACACTTGAACAGACTCAGCACAAAAGAAAAAATTGAGCGATCATAAAAAGACATCCAACACAAAAGTCCTGGCCCAAACAACCTCTCCAAACATTCAAACATTCAGGATAAATTATCACTGATTCTACTTTAATAATTTTTTTCTTTGTTTCCAACCCCTCCTACATCACACTTAATTGAATTCAGTGTAGTATGGCTTCTAAACTCTGCTGTTTTTTCTTAGGGCAGCACCAGTGAATGGCCTCACTTTGGTCTTCTGTTAACCACATAACTGGGACTTCAAAGAGCTCACTAGAGCTGCCTAGAGATGATTCCTCCTGGAGAAAGGTCTTTCTTCATTCTTTTATAATTTCTTTGTCTTTTTCTTCCTATCTAATATGGATTGAAGCTTAACATCAAGAAAACAGATTCTCACCACTAGGCCAATTGGCAGCACCATGGTAGATGGAAAAGAAATTGAAATTGTTAATTTTCCTTGCTCAGTTGCACAATCACTCTTGGCACCAGCAGTCAGGAAATAAAAAAAAATTTTTTTGCATTGGGAAATCTGCTGTCAGGGATCTTTCCAGAGTGTTGAAGAGCAATGATTTCAGTCTGGAGACTAAGATGTGCCTGATCCAGGCTATGGTCCTTGCAATTACTTGCTATACATCAGAGAGCTGGACAATAAATAAGGATGACAGAAGAATCAATGCCTTTGAATACACAAGTCTGTACTGAGTTTGATGAAACTAGGCTGCTCCTTGGAGACAAGGATTCTGAAGCTCCATCTGACATAACTTTGGGCATGTTGCCAGGAGCAACCAGTCCTTGGAGAGAGACGTTATGCTTGGGTGGGTGGAGGTACAGCACAGAAAGAGAAGACTCGATGAAATGGATTGACTCAGTGACTAGGGTAATGGGGATAGGTGTGTCAGAGACAATAAGGTTGGCTCAGCATAGAGCAGGTTCAGAGCTGTTGGACATAGGGTTGCTGTGACACTTGGTTGATTTGATGGCACATAACTACAACAAAAAAAGGGTTTTTACACAGGAATCTGCCTTTTCAAGTACCATGTCAGAAATCTTGCCTGAAGACTAGTCCCCTAAGCCACCTTCTTCTAGGCTTGAGCTCAAGCTCCTCTTTCCTATGGTGCAGTTAGCTGTAATACTATTGGTGCAGTAATAATGGTTCTCTAGAGAATAGGATATGCACTCAAGCGCTTTCTCTCAACCTCCTTCCTGCTATCTTCCGTCCACTTTCTCTTGATCTGCTTCTCCTCTTGTTTTTTCTCCACATAGGTCTGGATCCTGTAGCTTTCTTCGTATGTGCTGGTTTTGATTGCAATTTGTACTTGCTCAGGCTGGCTGAGTGATGCAAATGCTAACATGCCATCAATCCAGGATATATGAATGTTACCAAAGGCTCTTAAAAACCGGTAAAGGTCATGGCTCCTCCACTCTTTGTGGAAGATCACATGAGAAATGTAGTCACACTTAGGTTACAGTTGCAGATAAGTTCAGACAGGGAGCATCCATGATTCTTATAAAAAATAATTTATTAAAACAAAAGAGTTTTGTGGTTTTCTTTTTTTCTAAAAAAAAAAAATCCACAAACACCACAAGGTTTGATGAATTTCATTCTGACTGAGATGAAAACTTCTGGAAGACTGAGGAAAGAACCTAGATAGTTTGCCATTTTGATGAAGAATACCCTGCTTTGTGAAGCTGTTCAGAACTTGTCATAACTTGGAAAACTTGCACTTTTCAACTTTAGGAGGGTTGAAAGGTGTTTCTTTTAACTGCTTTTCTAATTCTGCCAGGAATATGTTGTTAATTATGTTCTTAAAAGATTATATGCTGGCCTTGAGTATACAAGTGTCTGGGGAAGATATACATTGTCATCTCCTTAAATTTATTTAAATCTAGGGAGCGCTGGTGGCCTAGTGGCAAGAAGCTGCACTGCAATCCCAGAGGTGCACAGTTCAAATCTACCAGATGTTCTGCCGGAGAAGGAGGGACAATCTCCTCCTGTACCAGTCGCATCCGATTTGACAGCACACACACACACAAAATAATAAAATAAAAATTAAAAAATATTTACATCTGCAAGCGGTGGGCAGTAGAGCTGGTTTACCATGTGCATGACATCCAAGAGCTTGCCGTGTCCAATGGCCAGTTTCCCTGAGTTACCAATGGCATGAATGACCCTAGAAAATCTAACTCTGTTATTCATTTCAGTCCCTCCTGTTCTTTTTTTTTTAAAAAAAGTGTGTGCTTTATTTTTTGTTTTATAGAAATTTTGTTTGTATACGTTGTGTTTAGTTTATATACATTCTGTTTGACAAATTCTTCTATTCACATTACGTTTCATTCAATCATTCCCATGCATTTTGTTTTATAAAGTTAATCACCATTGATCCATGTGGCATTACCCTCCTTTTTTCAGGTCCCCATTGGATCTTTCTTAATTCCTTCAACCCCTTCCTCTGCCCACCAAACTCTGCGATCTAGTAATCTTTAGCATGCTTCTGTTTCTCTGTTATTTTTCTTCATCCACTTTGCTGATAACTGTATACCAGTCTTTCTTTGCCATTTCTTATGTCTCAACAAAAATGCCTTTGGGCTACTTTCTTCTCAGAGTCTGAGAAGTCAATTTTCTTTGGAACCTGGTACATGGCTTTAAGTCCAAGTTCATGTTTTCATCACTTTGCAATCTTTTATTTTCTCTGTGACTTGATCAGTAAGCTTCTGATCCTCAGGAATCATCAGAGGACGTGTTGAAGTGTTAGGAAACATGAATGGCAGGACTTTAGCACCATTGGACTGTAAATGCTTTTTTCATCATGCTGCCCCTTAACTGCCTGTCTTTTTCCTGATTTAAATATGGAAAACCATTGCAATAAAATAATTGAAATAAAATCCTTGACTTGCGAGAATTTCAGTGTTTGAACTCTGACAAACAAATTTGACAGCCACTAAAAATCTACTGAATGGTTTCGAGGAAATGTAAAAGTTAGATAACTTCATTATGTATTTTGAATCCATGTGATTATACTTAAAAGTGCAAAGGCCAAATTTAAACAGCAAAATCTCCATGACATGTATTTTGAGATTCTGATATCTCTCTTCTGGAGTGTCAGTGACTGAAGGTCGATCACTGATTCCAGAAAGCTCCTCATCGATAGTGAAGAAGTCAGCCTCCTCTATGGCTTGGTACACTTTGTGAAGATTATGCCTGATAATCTCCATTCTGCAGGGTGGCTGGAAGCTGGTCTACCAGACCGTTATGCCCACAGAACCTCACAGCCACAGTGGTGGCAGCAGCAGCAGGAGTAGATAAAATGATGCTAGCCTACTTTACGTATTTTCTAAAAATAGAGTAAGAAGGAATATGCCTAGAGTGAATTCTATGATGTAAGCATAACCATGATACCAGTCAAAGACATCACCAAAAAGAAAAAGAGATAAAAGAAACTGAAAACCAAAACTATAGACCAGTGTCTCTCATGGACATAGGCCAAAATAATCCTTAACAAAATCCTAGCCAATAGAGTCTTCTAACAATATATAGATAAAAAAAGTAATTTATCATAATCAAATGGGATTTGTAACAGGTATGCAAGAATGATTGAGCCTAAGAAAAAGAATTAATATAATTCATTATGTAAACAAAGCCTATTGCAGGAACCACATTGTCCTATCAATTGATGTAGAAAAAGCTGTCCATAAAATCTGACATCTCTTCCTGATTAAAACACTCAACAAAATAAGACTAGAAGGGAATTTCCTTAACCTAGTTAAAAGTATATAGGCAAAATCAAGAGCCAACATCATTCTCAGTGGAGAATACAATCACTACCCCTATTCAATAGTGTATTGAAAATCCTCACTAGAACAATTAGGCAAGAGAAAGAAATAAGAGGCATCCAAATTGTCAAAGAGGAGATGAAACTATACCTATACACAGATGATATGATAGTGTATTTGGAAAACCCTAAAGACTTAACATAAAAAAAAATCCTTTTAGACAATAGTAGACATGTTGGACAGAATGGCAAGATATAAAATCAACATACAAATAAATATCATGTGGATTTCTCTACAACAACAAAGGAAATGTGAAAAAAGAAAAACAGTAACATAATTTGAAATGTTTTTGCTGTTATTAGGTGCCATTGAGTTGAGTAAAAATCATAGCACCACTATGCACAGTGAATCTGAACCCTGTTCTATCCGGTGCCATCTTCACACTTCCTGACACACTAGAGCCCACTGCAACAGTCACCATGTCAGTCCACCTGGTTGAGAGTCTTCCTCTCCTTTGTTGACCTTCCACTCTTCCAAGCATCATGTTCCTCTCCAAGGACTGGCCTTTCCTAGCAACATGTCTGAACTATGTGAGTATGTGATGCCTCATCATCCTTGCCTCCAAGAGAACACTAGCTGCACCCTCTCCAAGACATATTTATTTGTTCTTTTGGCCATCCATTGGTTGGCCAGTGCTTTTCTCCAACACCACAGCTCAAAGGCATCAATTATTTTCTGTCATTTCTATACATTGTCAAGCTCTCAGTTGTATAGCAAGTGATTGGAAAAAACATGGCCTCAATCAGGCACTGCTTAGTTCTCAAACTGACATCTTTACTCCTCAATAATTTGAAGAGGTTCCTAACTGCAGATTACCCCAGTGCAATGTGTCTCCTTATTTCCTGACTGCTGGTACCAAGGGTGTTAATTGTGGATCCAAGCAAGATGAAGCTGTTGACAGTTTCAATCTCCTCTCCATCCATCATGACACTGCCTGTTGGTCTAGTGGTAATAGTCTTTGTTTTCTTGATATTGAGACGCAAGCAATACTGAAGGCTGCATTCCTTGATCTTCTGCAACAAGTGATTCAAGTCCTCCTCATTTTCAGTAAACAAGGTGTGGCATGTACATAACACAGGTTGTTGTTGAGTCTCCCTTAGATTCTGATGCCACTTTCCTCTTTACAGAGTTTAGCTTCTCAAATAATTTGCTCAGCATACACACTAAATAGGTATGGAGAGAGAATACAGCCTGACACACTCCTTTCTTAGCAAGATAGATAAAAATAAGAGGATTACTGAGCAAGATATGGGAGGGCAGAGGGATGTGGAAGAAGGGGAAAGGAGAAAAATCACTAGCATAGCACAGGCTAGTGGGCTGATGTGACTGTGAAGGAAGAGGAAATACGCAATGGGGACTTGAAAAGATTGATAAAGTAATTATATAAAATAATGTGAATGAACGTATAAATTACAATGTACATGAATGAAGCATAATGTGTATGAGTGATTGTATAAAATGCAATGTGCAGGAATTTAAGAAATGAAAAATAAAATATATTTAGAAATACAAATTTATTAATATCATTTTTTCTGTAACGTAAAGTTATTTGTTTTCAGATGAAAAGTTTTACTACCTTTAAAGTACAAATCATTAAAACAGATGTGTAGTGGAACATTTCTTATACACATTTAAGTATATAGAAACTAATTTCAGCATATGTTACATAAATCTGACAAACCTCAGACTTCAGTCTTATAACACAGAAATAAGCTAATAGAATAGTATTTGAAAAATTTTGAGGGACATTTTATCTTTAGCTGTATTATCAGCACCTACTAAGCTGTTGTGTATTCACAATTCTCTTCAGTTTATTAAAAACCCAGCCACGGAAAATGCTCTGCCATACAGTTCAACTGTTAACCTTATGAGATTTGAATCTACTTGTTGATGATGCTTGACTTGATGAGTTTGGAAGGGTCAAAAGGGATTTACATTTACAAAAATCATTCTTAGGCCATTCTAATACAGACGACCCCAGAGCCTCTCTCAAAGAAGTACTGGTATTGAAAGAAAATGGTTGTGGTGCAGTGGTCAAGGCAAAACCAAATTTTATGAAATTTAATTTATAACATTGGCACAGGACAGAGCAAAGTTTAGAGCTGTTGTACATAGGGTCGCTATGAGTCACAAGCGACTCGACAGCGCATAACAACAACAATGGAGTGTAATGATAATTAAGCAGTAGATAGAGGATATTCATACAGAAAGTTTAAGTTGTTGTTGTTATGTGCCGTCGAGTCATTTGCGACTCATAGCAACCCTATGCACAACAGCCCTAAACCCTGCTCTATCCTGAGCCAACCTCCCCGACACACCCATCCTGATTACCCCAGTCACCGAATCAATCCACCTCATAGAGGGTCTTCCCCTCCTGCGCTGTCCCTCCACCCTCCCAAGCATGATGTCCCTCTCCAAGGACAACATGTCCAAAGTATGTTAGACGAAGCCCAAGAATCCTTGCCTCCAAGGAGTAGCTTGGTTTAATACTCTCCAAGATAAATCTGTTTGTTTAAGTAGTCAAGGAAAATCCTTGAAAGATATTTTATATCTCCATAATTATGTTTTTATCTTGAAAATGTAATATAGCTCATCTTTAAAGACAACAGGAAGTGTAGTATAAAGATTTAACCCACTGTATAGCTAATTGGATAAGTAAAATGATCCTATACATAATGAAAGGATTCTCATTTTTATAAAAATATTCATCTAGAGATTGGACAGCTACTATAAAAATCTCTGGCTGTTTTTAATTGTATTATTGGCTATAATTAAATTTAAGGTGAGCAAGTAGATTTATGAGGTATGTTATACTCTGAGAAGTCATCTTCTCCCACACGATTAACAGCCTCTGAAAACCCGCCTGAGTGTCAGCTATGGGTTGGTTCCGACTCAATGGTATACAACAACAACAACAGTATGTAAAAGCCCTTTCCCAAGTAATACCTAGTTCTGTTATGTTTTACTTTCTCCATAATACATAAATTCTCAAAGGCTGACTGTCTCAATTTAACCTTTTGCTGGATATTATATTGGGTATGGTTGACTATTATTTCCATGTTTTTGTAGAAAACACTGTAGATCTAGTCTCAACATTAATTATTTTATTCAATGGCACTTTAAGCTATAATAGTTATAGACATTTAGCAATGAACCTAAATGTTTGAAAAAGGATGTGAAGGTGACCCTTCAACGTTGTGAGGATTGGAACCACTAATCTCTTTTGCAGTCGAAAAATCTATATATAGTTTACAGTTAACCCTAGAGCACAGATTTAAACTGCTTGGGCCCACTAATGCACAGATTTTCTTCCCTATTGCTATTGCAGTGAGCTCCAGTGTTTGGAGTGTTGCTTGAGACTAGAACTAGATGATGCCTGGCTATCACTAAAGTGCTTTCTAATCAGGGCTGCAGTAATCAGAACTTGATAAAATTGAGGTTGGAGAGGACACAGAACAATAACTCAAGTTACTTTAGAATCAGAAAATAAAAAACTCACTAAGCTGGTTAAGAGTATTCTCTGAGACTACTGCATTGAAATAGTGTTTAAACCTGTACCAAAACTAACCTCTGAAGTCCCCTTTTATCTAAATAATAGAGTGTCTCAGAAAATAAAGCATATTACCTGTTGAGTACAGCGCTCTTTAAAAAAAAGCATCTTTATGAGACAAAACAGTCAACATTTACTTGAAAATGAAGATGAGTATATGGAGGGACAGCAAGGAAATTGGATTAATGGAAATGGAACAATCAGAATGGAAATATTAAGAATGTTCATACATTGTGAGGAACTTAATGTTACAAAACAATTTGTATAGTGCTTTGACAATGGGAACTTTCACCCCAAAAAAGCAGTATTATTTTTAAAATAAAAGAAACTAACTTGTTGCTGTCCAGTGACCCTATAAGACAATGTAGAACTGCCTCGACAGAGTTTGCAAGGCTGTGATCTTACAGAAGCAGACTGTCATATCTTCTCTTATACAGTGACTGGTGGTTTCTGACTTCTACAATTTCGGTCAGCAGGCCAGCACTTTGCCACTCAACACTAGAGCTCCTCCTTGTAGATATCACTCAAACCTCACTTCATTGCTGTATAATTGGAACTGACTTATACCTAAGCCTCCGTTGGTTTTCCCAGGCTGTATATTGCCTAAGAGATTGCCCATTTTTGTCCATCATTCTTCTGAGGACTTACTAGTGGGTTTGAACTGCCGGAGAAGTGTGGCCTTTGGGTTAGTCACACAACTCTCTACTGACTGCATTGTTAGAGCTCCCTAATATGGAGATTGTTGATTGTTGTTGTTATATATTGTTGAATTGCTTGCAAGTCGTAGTGAAGTTATGTACAGCCCTGAACCCTGCTTTATCTTGAGCTAACCACATTACAGCCCGGAACCCTGCTTTATCTTGAGCTAACCACATTGTCTCTCTCACACCTACCCCCATCATCCCAATCACTGAGTCACTCCTCCTTATCCAGGGCCTTTCTGTTCTGCACTGTCCCTCCACACTTCCAAGCATGATTCCCCTCTCCACGGACTGGTCCCTCCTGTCAACATGCACAAAGAATGTCAGATGGAGCTTCAAAATCCTTGTCTCCAAGGAGCAACTGGTTTCACCCTCTCCAGGATGAACCTGTTTGTTCTCCATGGTATATTCAATACTCTTCTTCCGCACCACAGCTCAAAGGCATCAATTCTCCTTCTGTCATTCTTCATCATTGTCTAGCTTCCTGATGCATAAGAAGTGATTGGGAAGACCATGGCCTGGATCAGGTGCACCTTTGTCTCCAGACTGACATCATTGCTCTTCAGTACTTTGGAGAGGTCTCTGACAGCAGATTTTCCCCAGTGCAATTCGTCTTTTGATTTCCTGACTGCTAGTGACAAGAGTGTTGACTGTAGAGACAAGCAAACGGAAGCTATTAGCAATCTCAATCTCTTTGCTGTCTACCATGGTGCTGCCAGTTGGTCCAGTGGTGAGAATCTGTTTTCTGTTTTCTTTTTCATTTTATAGTTTATTAAGAACCTTTTCATTTATCTTGGTTTAGCTTTTCTGTTGTCATAGTTTTCTGGCTTCTTTTTTTTTTTAAATCTTACAATTTTTTTAAAAAAATTTTACACTGGTTTACCTACAAAGTTTGTATACATTGCCCCATCTCTGTTTTCTTGATATTGAGCTTCAATCCATATTGTAGGCTACAGTCCTTGATCTTCTGTAGCATATGCCTCAGGTCCTTTTCAGTTTTGGCCATAAAGGTTGTGTCATCTGCATTGGACAGGTTGGTGACAAGTCTTCCTCCAATCCTGATACCACATTCCTCCTTAGCTTGTTGGTGGTGGTGGTTGTTGTTGTTAAGTGCTGTCGAGTCGCAGGCGACTCATAGCGACCCTATGAAGGAGAGTCCTCGACGCTTGGGTGCCTTTCATCCTCTCTCCAGGTTCATAGGGTTTCCGGAGGCAAGCTATTATGGAAGTGGATGCCACTCCTCCTTCTACCCTTAGCTTGGTACTCTTTAAATTATTTTGTGACATTTTAGTCAATTTTCACTTTTGATGATTTTGTAGATTAGTCTTTTTGTTAGAATGAGCCTGCACCTAGTATATTGCCAGAAATCAACTTGGAAAACAATATTAAAATCTGATAGACATTTAACAACAAACAACAACATATTTATATAGTGATTAATTTTTATATTTCTGATACTTAGAAGATAATCAAAGGATATATAAGAAATAGATTATAGCTATAAACCTACAATACTTTTTTCTTGTTTTTATAAGTAAATTTCTAAGCACAAGACTATATTTAAGTACTGTTTTGACCTCAACAAAACTAAATTTCTTTATAGTGTTGCAGAACTTCTCCACAAATCCAGACACATCTAGAATTTTGGAAACTGTAAAAGATGCTATTTCAAATTTTTATAGGAACTCTACTATTTATTCTAATCACTTGAAAGAATTATTCTAGGAAGAGTATACTTTAACACATGAAATTGCAAATAAATCAGTATTTATCCAAAGGGTCTTAAGGGCAAATGCATGATAAGAATGGTAAGTTAAAAAAGAAAAAATATAATCAGCTGGAATTAATGCAAGAATCAGGAGGTAAAGGGACAGCTTGTTCTTTTAAAATTTCATTTTGAGGTGCGTAACTCTTTTATAAGCAAGAAAAGATTTCAAGTTCTAACACATTTGTATTATTTTCTTAGTCTGTATTCCAGTTTGACAGAGTCCTGATAGCACAGTGGTTGATCACTCAACAGCTAACTGAAAGGTCAATGATTCAAACTCACAAGATGCTCTGCAGGAGGAAGATGTGTCACCTGGCTTCCATAAACATTTCAGCCTTGGAAACTCTTGACTACAGTTCTGTGCTGTCCTATAGTCACAATCAGGAGTCACAATTGACTCAACAGTAATGGGTTTCTTTATTACAGTGTGAATGGAATAATAAGCTCTTAATGCTAGAGGTACTTTGGTCTATTGTTAT
Organism: Elephantulus edwardii; assembly: GCF_000299155.1. Lineage (NCBI taxonomy): Eukaryota > Metazoa > Chordata > Mammalia > Macroscelidea > Macroscelididae > Elephantulus > Elephantulus edwardii. The sequence continues at coordinate 5,689,787 of NW_006399833.1, forward strand.
TAAAGTACTGACTCCCCACCCCCCTTCAACTTTGTTATTCAGTTTGAGGATAGGTTATATAGAGAAAGTTTTATATGGAAATAGTTACTTTTCTAAATTAATATTCACCCTATTCGGGACTCATGTATTTTTAAAATACTTTATATGTATATTAACATATAAAAATATAGATTCTATACTGGATCAGTTGTCAGGACCATATAGATGGAGAAGAGATTGAGGTTGTTAACAATTATAGCTTGTTCAGCTCCACAATCAACACTCTTTTTTTTAATTTTTTTTTTTTATTTCACAATCAACACTCCTAGCACCAGCAATCAGGAAATCAAAAGACGAACTGCACTGGGAAAATTTGTTGTCAGGGATCTCTCCAGAGTACTCAGAAGCAATGATGTCAGTCTAGAGACTAAGGTGTCCTAGATCCTTGGGCCATGGTATTCACAATTACTTGGCATACATCCAAGAATTGGAGAGTGGCAAAGGATGACAGAAGAAGAATTGATGCCTTTGAGTTGTGGTGCAGAAGAGTCTTGAACATTACCATGGGCTGCCAGAAAAACAAATATGTCTGTCTTGGAGAGGGTAAAGCCAAGTTTCTCCTTGGAGGCTAGGATTTTGAAGCTCTAGCTCACATATTTTGGGCATGTGGCCAGGAGTGACTGGTCCTTGCTGAAAAACGTGCTCAGAAGGGTGGAGAGACAGTGCAGGAGAGGAAGACCCTGGATGAGATGGATTGATACAGTAACTGAGACAATGGGGGTAGGTGTGTCAGAATTAGTGAGACCGACTCTGGACAGGGCAGCCTTCAGGCTGTTGTACCTAGGGTCGCTGTGAGTCACAGGTGACTGGATGGCACATAAAAACAACATACTGGATAAATAATTTTTTAAAAGAATGCTCATACAGTTCAAACTACATCCTTTCACTTTCATCATTGAATCTGAAGGAAACCTGGTGGTGGGCCTGCTAACCCAACAATCAATGTTTCTTTCTTTTTCTATTGATTTAGCTTTTAATACAAGTTTAACAGTCAGTGTTTCTAATCCACCAGCTTCCCCACCTGAAAAAGATTGGCATTCTCCTCTCATAGTGACTTAGAGACTTAAGAAGCCAATGGAAGATTACTATGACTTGGAATCAACAGTAGGGGATTGGACTTTCTTAGATATATTCTTGAGATACTTAGACTCTGGACTACAACAAAGTGCTTAAAAACTCACACAAATATTTAAAAAAGAAAGAATAAAATGAGAGAAGTAGCATACTTTGGCCATGTTACAAGTAATGACCCAGAGAAGGAAATCAAGCTTGGTAAAGGGTCAATGGAAAAGAGCAAGAATTCTCGGGTGTTTATATGGATACAATGGCTGCAACAGTGGTTTTGCAGAGATTGTGAGTATGGCACAGAAGTAGGCCGGATTTTATAGCAGCCTTTGGGCTAACAAGCTGACTTGTTACAGACTATGCCAATCACCTATTGTCATCCAGTTAGAAATTACTTAGAGTCGATCTCCAGGAAGTTTTCAGAGGCTGTAAACCACATAGGAAGAGATTGTTCACCTTTCTTCTACAGAGACACTGGTGAATTTGAATGACCAGAGAGTCAGTGCCTTTGGATTAAGCAGCACAACTTCCTAATGACTATGCCATCAGAACTTCCTGTGTCACTGTTATTTTATTGTTGATGTTAGGTGCCATCTACTTGAGAATGACTCATAGTGACCCTGCCTATCCTGTGCCTTGCTCACACTTCTTGCCATGCTAGAGCCCATTACAGCAGTCACTGTGCCAGTATATCTGGTTGAAAGTCTCCTTCCCATTCGTCATCCTTCTACCTTTCCAAGTATGATATCCCTCTTTAAAGAATAGCCTCTCCTAGCAACATAAAAGTATGTGAGATAAAACTTGATCATCTTTGTCTCCAAGGAGCACTCTGGGTGCACCCTCTGTAAGATACCTGTTTGTTCTTTTAGTAATCCATAGAATATTCAGTACTCTTCTCCAACACCACAGGTCAGTTTTTCTGTCATCCTTATTCATTGTCCAGCTCTCAGATGCATATGGAATGATGGAAAAAGACCATGGCCTGAATCAGGTGTACCTTAGTCTTCAAATTATTATCATTACTCCTTAACAATTCGGAGACTTTCCCAGTGCAGTATGCCTCCTGATCTCCTGACTGCTGGTACCAAGATGTTGCTTGTGGATCCAAGTAAGATAAAGTCACTGACACCTTCAGGCTTTTTTCCATCTGTCATAATGTTGCCCATTGGTCCAGGAGTGAGAATATTTGCTTTCTTCACATTGGGATACAATCCATATTGAAGGCTTTGATCTTCTACATCAAGTGCTTCAATGTCCTCATCACTTTCAGCAAGCATGGTTGTACCATCTGCATAACATAGATTATTGATGAGTTTTAATCAATTTTGCCCGTAATATTTCAATTGCAACATTAGGCTTGCCACTAGATCTCCCTTTGAAATTTGAAAATAATACAGCTATTAATTTTTTTCTTTTATGCAATATTTTTTCTTATCTAAGAAATATATAGAAGGAGAATTGATGCCTTTGATCTGTGGTGCTGGAGAAGAGTATTGAGAATACCATGGACTGCTAGGAAAACAAACAGATTTGTCCTGGAAAGGGTTAAACCGGGTGGCTCCTT
>NW_006399833.1:5692569-5693808 GCF_000299155.1 Elephantulus edwardii
GATGGGAGTGTCAGAGACAGTGCGATTGGCACAGGACAGAGCGGAGTTTAGGGCTGTTGTACATAGGGTCGCTATGAGTCACAAGCGACTCGATGGCACATAACAACAACAACAACAAAGAAATATTCTAATCTAGGAATTTTATTTGCATGGCAAACTTTTAATTTTGTTTTCTTATGAATTTTATCATTTTAAATTTTACATTTAAATCTATCAAATATTGTATTTCAATTGACAATTCTGATGCTAAGGAGTTTTAATGTGCTAAAGAACAAGGATATTAAATTAAAGACTAAGATATGCTTGACTCAAGCTCGAGTATTTTAAGTTACTTCATATGCATGTAAAAGCCAGGCAATTAATTAGGAAGACTGAAGAATTGATGCGTTTGCATTGCAGTGTTGCCAAAGAGTATTGGATATACTATGGAGAAACAAGTCTGTCTTAGAAGAAGTGCAGCAAAGGTGCTTCTTAGAGCAAAGCTAGTGAAATGTCATGTTATTAGGAGGGACCAGTTTTGGAAAGGGAGCTCAGCTCTGTGAGAGAAAGATGGGAAGTTTCCTGTCATGTGATTCATTGCCTCTGACAATTCACTGAAGAGTCAGCAAAATGTCAGTTGATGGCATATAATAAATAACAGTAGCAACAATTTTGGGGAAAGGGCACCGTTTTTGGAAAAGAAAAGGAAGTTTCTCAGCAAGATGAATTTTCACTAACTGCAACTTTGGCCTTAAACACAGAGAAATTGTAAGGATAGCTCAAGATTAGTTATTAATTTGTTATGTTGTATTTGGTGTCATTGTGAGTAGGAGTCAACACAATGACTTTTCTTAAAATTATTAGTATTATTTTATTATGGTAACATATACATAACAAGATATTTACCATTTCAACCACTTTTAAATGTACAATTCAATAGCATTAACTGTATTCAATCATCATGTCATACAAACTTTAATATTATCCATTTCCAGTTTTTTCATCATCTTTAACAGAACTTACGTACTCTTTCCACAGTACTTCCCCATTTCTATAATTTCTTCAGCTCTGTTAACCAGCAATAACCTAATATTCATTTGCCTATTCTATATAAATAGGGAACCATGGTGGTTTAGTGGTAAGGGCTTGAGCCTCCAACCCAAGGTCAGGCAGTTTGTATCCACCAGGTGTTCTGAGGGAGAAAGATGAGCAGGCTCTTCCTATGGGAATTATATTGTTGTTGTTGTTTTTATGTGCCGT
>NW_006399833.1:5695888-5697770 GCF_000299155.1 Elephantulus edwardii
TAGTACCACGACCTCTTCTAAATCCAGCCTGCACATCTGGCAGTTCTCTGTTGACATATTGTTCCAAACGTTTTTAGATAATTTTCAGCAGACTCTTGCTTGCAAGTGATATTAATGACATTGTATTTAATTCATGCATGTTGTGGTCCCACCCCTTATCACTGGACCAATAGGCAGAGTCATGATGGATGAAGAGGAGATTGAAACTGTCAACAGCTTCATCTTGCTTTGATCCACAATTAACACCCTTGGTAACAGCTTTCAGGAAATAAGGAGATGCATTGCATTTGGAAAATCTGCAGTTAGGGACCTTTCTAAAGTATTGAGGAGTAATGATGTCAGTTTGAGGATTAAGTTGCTTCTGAGTCAGGCCATGGTCTTTCTAATTGCTTGCTATGCATCAGAAAGCTGGATAAAGAATAAGGATAACAAAAGAAGAATTGATGCCTTTGAGCCATAGTGTTGGAGATGAGCAATGAACATCCCACAGATGGCCAAGAGAATGAACAGATCCTGCTCATATTTTGTTAGATTTCTGCTAAAGCATTTCATTTATTGGAATAATTATAAATTATATTGTATTTGGGTTTGCATAATTACACTTTGCTCATATATAGAAATACAGTTTATTTTATTAATATCTTCTGTTAGTCATTAAAACTACTTTTGTACTTTATTTCTTCAACCTTAATAAGCTAATTTATTAGTTCTAGTAAAACTTATGTAAATTTTCTGACATTTTTTAGTACCATCGTGGGTAATTGAGCCTTTTATTATTATATAGTACTCTTCTTTACCTTTTATAATATTTTTTGTCTTGAAGATTAGGGTGCAAAACAATAATATAACTACAGCAACCTAATATTTTTTTCCTCTTTAATTCTTTTTTTTTAAAGTCAGAGTTTTTTTGAGATATAATTCACATTTATTTACTGGGCAATCTCCTCCCATGTGATTAACTGCCTCTGAAAACCCATCTGAGGATCAGCTTCAAGTCTACAGTACACAATAACATGGTTCCTGAAGTTGAGGTTTCTTATTGCTATGTGCTTGAATGACTTCATATTTCCCTATAGATGCCTTGTTATTGCTTTCCTGTTGGTTGTAATTGCCCTATCTTTCTGCTGTGTTTCACTGCTCTTTCTAGTCATTGCTTATTAGTGAGGTCTTGAGTTATTGGGTAGGGGATGCAGCCAATGGTATTCTGATAAGTTTTAGTCTTTATCACACACTGTGTTTTATGTCTCAGAAGTGTTGAGTATGACTCATAATGACCTTCTGACATAATGTCATAATGACGAACTGAAATTTTGCCTTATCTTATACCATCTTCAAGATTTGTGCTATTCTCAAGCCCATTTTTGCAGTCATTATGCCTGTCTATCTTATTGAGAATCTTCCTCTCTTTTACTGACTCTCTTCTTTTCCAAAGACTGACAACTTGCCCTCTGACAACTTACATGAGATGAAGTTTCATGATCCTTGCCTCTAAGAACACCCTATTTGCACTTCTACCAGGACAGAATTGTTTGTTCTTCTGGAAGTCCAAGGAATATCCAATACTCTTCACCACCATAAAAATTTAAAAACATTGGTACTTTGGTCTTCCTTATACCTTGTCGAACTTTCAGATGCATATGAAGCAATTGAAAATACTGGGTTTAACTAAGATAAACAATCTTTAAAGTGACATCCTTGTTCATTAGCATTTTCAAGAGGTCCTTAACAGCAAGTTCAATGCAACTAGACATTTTCTTTCTTGGCTGCTAGTGCTACTGATGTTGATTATGGAGATAAGCAAAAATGAAATAATTGACAACTTCAATCTTTATTATGTTGTTGCTCATTGGTTCAGTGGCAATGATTTTGTTTTCTTGCTGTT
>NW_006399833.1:5698150-5700107 GCF_000299155.1 Elephantulus edwardii
TATAATCCCTCCTCCCAAGTCCACTGCACTGAGAAGCCATCATTCTGGACTCCTGTCATGACAATAATACCAAATCATATATCCCTTTTAGACAGTTCTATCCCTCACCTGTTGCAATGCAGTATACATAATTTCTCCCCTTCTTCTCTGTCTTCCCTCAACCCCAATGTCAGTCCTGTTTTACAATAGTGGTGCTATGCACTAAGAGGGATGCAAATAAAAACAACTGAGATATCATCTCACCCCAGTAAGAACAGCTAAATTTAACAGAACAGCAAACAACAAATGCTGGGGAGGTTGCAGAGAAAATACAACCCTTATTCACTGTTGATGGGAATGTGAAATGGTGCAACCACTATGGAAGGCTGTATGGCACTTTCTCAAAGGTTGCAAATAGAAATACCATTTGAGCCAACAATTCCACTTCTGAGAATTTATCCTAAAGAAACCATAACCATCACCCAAGCAGATATATGCACACCCATATTTATTGCGGCTTTGTTTGCAATAGCAAAGAGCTGGAAACAACCCAAGTGCCCATCAACAAATGAGTGGATACAATGGAATACTATGCAGCACTGAAAAACAAGGAACTTGTGAAATATTATGCAAAGTGGATGACCCTAGAGAACATTATGCTGAGTGAAATATAAAATATATCAGTCACAACAGGACCCTTTCTGATTTTAAACCATGGTTTATTAATTTTGAGTATTTCTATTATTGATGTTAGAGTTTTCTTAAATGTTTGTGGAATTCACAAACTAACTCCACCTCATCCTATATTTTTCTTGGTATAACAATAGATTTATGTTTTGCTTACTTAATTAGCATTATATCGTGAACATTTTCTCATGTTATTAAATATTTACTTTTAGAAATTTATTGTAATTTGGGTGTCACTCTACAAAGTATTTTTTTCATTTATTAATTCATTAACTATTTCTCTAAAGATTTTCCACAGTCGTAAAATATTAACTTATTATATACTGTAATCAATAGGGAGCTCTGGTGGTGGCCTAGTGGCAAGAAGCTGTGCTGCAATCCTGAAGGCGTGCAGATCGAATCCACCAGCTGCTCCTTGGGAGAAAGATGATCATTCTCCTCTTGTACATTTAACTGCCTCTGAAAATCTATGTATTGGTTCGGACTCGATAATACATAACAATGATTACAACTGTAATCAATATAACTACTTTCCTACATTTAGAGATTTTTATTGTTTGCTATTTTCTACTCATTGATTTCTTATTATTAAAAAAAACCCCAACAACAACCAGCATTATAACACATATTTTGTATGTACGAGTTCTGGTACTGTTAACACATGTGCACACACAGAGATAGAGATGATAGAGATAGAGATGAGAGAGAGAGAGCGAGAGAGAGTAGAGACAGACACCAATACATTGACGGGGTCATCCTTGAGAGTTCTGAATTCAAGTAAATTTTTTTCAGTTTTCTATGTTACTGTAATACTTGATGGGCTGAAAACATCATCATATAATTAAAAAGGGAAAAAGTGACTGCTTTCATTCTTAGAAAATGAAGGAAAAAATGATTTTTTTAAAAGCCAAAATGTGGAGATTGAGAAGTTACTAAAATACTATCCCCCCCAAAAGAACATTAAATCTTGTCTGAGGAGATGTAGTCTTTAAGGCTATCATGGAAATTGCTAAATGTTTAAGGGACACTTTTATTTTCTGAGAGTAGGTCCAGGTTTTATTTCATTCTTATTTAAAGTCTTAAAGGAATAAAAATCTTCACAGAAAGAAATAATTTTTCTTCCTTGGGTTTAAAGGATGAAATACTTCTCAATGTCAGGTCACTTTGAAACATCTTGAATTTTTGAAGTTGTTTGAGTGGAGGGAGGTGGATGTGGAGAATTGGTTTAAGCCAAGTTGAACTTAGTTAATGTAGACAGTGATAGTATAAAGTAAAATTTTAAACTTTAGAA
>NW_006399833.1:5701598-5702254 GCF_000299155.1 Elephantulus edwardii
TTTTGGATGTGCATAGGGATTTGAGTCTTAGAAGGTCCCATTCATCTATGTTATCTTCTCCTGGTTGTAGGTTTTCCAGGATACTGGGAAGACTGAACTTTAGAATTTTTTTAAAAAGCTTCTCTATCCATTTGTTTGTTGATGGGTACTTTGGTTGTTTCCATCTCTTTGCTATTGTGAACAAACAGTGCAGCAATAAAGATAGGTTTGTATATATCTATTTGGGTTGCAGTTACATTATATTTCCAGTGATTTATTTAGGTTATATTCCCAGTGGAAGCAGGAGTGGTATCCACTTCCTAAACAACATGCCTTGGGAAACTATGAACTTTAAGAAATTACAATAGTTATAGAAAGACTTCAGGTCATTTGTTCATAGAATCACTCTGAGTTGTGCTCAAACAACAGCAACAATATTCCCAGTGGTGGTACTGCTGAGTCAAAAGGTATTTCTATTTCCAACTTTTGAGAAAGCGCCATCCTGCCTTCCGTAGTGGTTGCACCATTTTTCACTCCCACCAGCAGTGAATAAGGGTTCCAGTTTCTCCACACCCTTGCCAGCATTTGTTGTTTGCTGTTCTGTTAAATTTTGCTATTCTTACTGAGGTGCGATGATGTCTTATAGTTGTTTTGATTTGCATCCCTCTTAGAGCTAG
>NW_006399833.1:5703567-5704317 GCF_000299155.1 Elephantulus edwardii
ATATATATATATTCTATTGGCCAGAACTTTATTCAGGATTTTTGCTTCTATGTTCGTGAGAGATATAGGCCAATAGTCTTCCATTTTAGTGGCATCTTTATCTGACTTTGGTATCAAGGATATATTTGCTTCATAGAATGAGTCTAGGAGAATTTAATCTTTTTTCTGTTTTCTGAAATACTTTATATAGAATTGGTGACAGTGCTTCTCTGAATGATAAAATTCACTTGTAAAACAATCTGGTTCAGGGCTTTTTTGTTGTTGTTGTTGTAAGTTGTTTTATTACCTGTTCAATTTCTTCTTTTGTAATGGATCTGTTCAGATGTTCAATTTTGGTCTATGAGTTTAATTAGATTGTGATTTTCTATGTATTTGTCCATTTCCTCTAGGTTTCCATGTTTAAGTACAGTTTTTCATAATGTTCCGTTCATTGTTAATCTTTTTATTTTAGTTGGTTCTGTTGTGACATTGCCCCTTTCATCTCTCATCTGGATTATTTGTGTTTTATTTCTTTTCCTTTGTTAGTTTTGCTAATTGTATATTTTATTGACCTTCTCAAACAATCAGCTCCTAGTTTTGTTGATGGTTTCAGTTGTTTTTCTGTTTTCTATGTTATTTATTTCTGTCCTAATTTTTATAATTTTACAGTTTTAATAATTTTTCAGTTTTATTAGAGGGTGTTGCGTTTTATTGTTGTTCTTTTTCAATTTGTTAGAGATGTTGGATTAGAGAGTCAATTATAATTTTTTT
>NW_006399833.1:5706149-5728529 GCF_000299155.1 Elephantulus edwardii
CAGACGCACCTTAGTCTCCAGAGAGTCTTTTTTTATTTTTTATATATTTTAATGACATTTTACAGAGACTTAGGATTTCCGATCATTCATTGTTGCACTTTTCTCCCTGCCTACTCCCTTCCCCACAAATCATTCTTCTCCTTGAAAAGAAAAAGAAAAACTCTTTTACTGTTACAAGTTCACTCCACTCCCTTAACTTTTTATAACAGTGATCTTACACAGTATTTGTCCTTTTGTAACAAACTGATTTCACTCAGCATTCATCCTTTCAGACTAACTCTTGTTGTCTATTATTTTTCTGTTTTCTATTTAATTTATTGTTGTTCTTATCTTTATTATTTTTTGTTGTCCATTTTTCTGTTTTCTATTTAATTTATTTTTGTTCTTATCTTTATTATTTCTTTCTTCTGAAGATTGTAGGATTTGCTTGCTTTTTTATAATTATCAGAGATATTGAGTTAAGATATAAAATGTGTTCTTTTTTGATGTATGCTTATTACTATTAATTTATTTCAGAGTACTACTTTTGCTGTGTCTCAAAGATTTTCCTATGTTGTATTTTCATTCTCATTTACTTCAAGACTTTTTAAAGTTTCTTTTAAAAATTTCTTCTCTTACACAGGTGTGTTCAAGCAGGATGCTACATTGTTTTAATGTATGTTATTTTCCTTGATTCTCCTATTATTGATTTCTAATTTTATAGCATTTTTACCTGAGAAGATACATTTTAATATTTGAGTATTTTTTAATTTATTGAGGCTTGATTTGTGACTTAATATATTTCTGGAATATGTTCAATCTTGAGTTGTTGTTGTTTTAGTTGTTGTGTGCTCTTGAGTCAGAACTGACGATATTTCCCATCTTTCTCCCATGGAGCAACTGGTTGATTTTAATAATTTTCCATTGGATTGGCAGCACAATTGCTTATCACTAAGCCACTAGATCATTGGGGAGGCTGGACTTTATGAGGAGGAATGTGGCATCAGGATTGGAGGAAGACTCATCAACAACCTGCACTACACAGATGACATAACCTTGCTTGCTGAAACTGAAGAGGACCTGAAGCACTTGCTGCAGTAGATCAAAACCTGCAGCCTTCAGTATGGCTTGAAGCTCACCATCAAGAAAACAAAGATTCTCACCACTGGGAAGATTGGCAGCACTATGATAGATAGTGAAGAGATTGAAATTGTTTACAATTTCATCTTGCTTGGTTCCACAACCAACGCTCTTGGCACCAATAGGCAGGAAATCAGAAGACTAATTGCATTAGGAAAATCTGCTGTTAGGAACCTTATCAGAGTGCTGAAGAGTAATAATGTCCGTCTAGATACTAAGTTATTCATAATCCAGGCCAGGCTCTTTGCAGTTACTTGCTATGCATCAGCTAGTTGGACAATGACTTAGGATGACAGAAGAAGACCTGATATCTTTGAGTTGTGGTGCTGGAGAGGAGTGTTGAACATACTATAGACTACCAAGAGAACAAACAGATCTGTCCTGTAGAGGGTGAAACTAAGTTTCTTCTTGGAGGCAAGGATTTTGAAGTTCTGTCTCATAATTAGGGCATGTTTCCAGGAGGAACCAGTCCTTAGGAAATTTCTTCATGCTTGGTAGGGTGGAAGGACAGTGCAGGAGAGGAAGATGCTGGAACAGATCCATATTTATTCCCATTTCAAAAATAGGTGACCCATCCACCAGATACTCCCTGAGAGAAAGATATGCAATCTTGTGTGACTAATGCCTCTGAAAACCCTCTGTTGGGTCAGCTATAAGTTAGTTCTGACCCAATAAAAAAAAAATAGGTGACCCGACAGTGTAAAAATGATCAAACAATATCATTAATGTCACATGGAAGCAAGATTCTGTTGAAAAATATCCAAAAATAACTGGAACAGCACATCGAGACCTGCCAGATGTGGAAGAGGCCGTGTTACTAGGGATATTATAGGTAATATTAGATGGATCAACACTGAAAGCAGAGAGTACCAGAGCAATGTCTATTTTTCATTAACTATGCAAAGGCATTTGACTATGTGGATTACAACAAACTATGTCTAACGCTGTGAATAATGGAAATCCCAGAACACTTGATTGTGCTTGTGCAAAATCCATACTTATGAGAAACTTTGATTGTGGTCATGTGAAACCTATACTTATGCTAAATCTTGATTGTGCTTATGCAAAACCTATACTGACCAGGAGGTAGTCTTCAGAACAGAGCAAGAAAACACTTAATGGTTCAAAATCAGGAAAGGTGTACGCCAGGGATGCATCTTATCTCCACACCTTTTCAGTCTATACGTGGAACAGACCATCCAGAGACTTGGCTCTATAAGGAGGAATGTGGCATCAGGATTGCAAGAAGGGTCATTAACCTGCATTATGCAGATGACACAACCTTGCCTGCCTATACTGAGGATGGCCTGAGGCACTTGCTGCAGCCTTCAATATGGATTGAAGGTAAACATCAAGAAAACATAGATTCTCATCACTGGGCCAATTGTCAGCATCATGATAGATGGTGAAGAGATTGGAATTGTTAACAGCTGCAGCTTGCTTGGTTCCACAATCAACACTCTTGGTACCAGCAATGAGGAAATCAGAAGATGAATTGCATTGAGAAAGTTTGCTGTCACAGACCTCTCCAGAGTACCAAAGAGCAATGGTATCAGTCTAGAGACTAAGGTGCACTTGATCCAAGCCATAGTCTTAACAATTACTTGCTATTCATAAAAAAGCTGGACAATGACTAAGGATGATAGAAGAAGAATTGATGCCTTTGGTTTGTGATGCTGGAGGAGAGTACTGAAAATACCATGGACTACTAAGAAAACAAACAAGTTCATCCCGGAGTGGGTGAAACCAGGCTGCTCCTTGGAGACAAGGATTTTGAAGCTCTGTCTGACATACTTTGGGCATGTTGAAAGAAGGGACCAGTCCTTGGAAAGTGACATCATGCTTGGAAGTTTGGAGGGACAATTAAAGACAGAAAGACCCTCGATGAGATGGATTGACTCAGTGACTGGAGTAACGGAGTTTAGTAGAAAATGAAATTGGCTCAAGTTAGAGCAGGGTTCAGAGCTACTGTACATTGGGTTGCTATGAATCACAAGCAACACGATAGCACTTAACAACAGTATGCAGATTCATTATATTTTTATGTCAAAATCATTGTTGACTTGAATTATGTTTGTGTATAATTACCCAGGCACTCATTTCTTTCTAAAATTCCTTTGCTCGCTTTTCACCCCAGCACTCGCCTTACGTTCACTGAGTGAGCAGTAGAAATAAGGTATAATTTTGGATTATCAACTTGTTTAAATAGCAAATTGCCAGGTTGTTGATATTTTTATTAACACAAAAGCTCAATGATTATATGTATTTAGGTATAACCTGGAATTTCTGCCTGTACGGAATTCTTCACTTTCACTCCCTGATATGATTGCCAAATCATTTCTCACCTGTGTTTCCACTGCTCTAAGATGGGGCTAAGTAAAGGACAGATTTTTATCATGACAAGAACTTAAAGTGATAATAGATTTTGAGTAGTGTATAAATTGAAACTGCTTTGAAAAGAATTGTTCTACTTGAATGATAGGCATTTAAAAAGCACTGCCAGCTTTAGTATTACAGGAAGTTATAAGTTTTCTAAATGTTAACTTGACAGTTATTAGCCTAGTAGGTGAAACTGGAGCTATTGTAATTTGGTAGTAATGTTGATGGTAATGCTTTGTTTCCCACCATTAATTTGTAAGTTCAACTTGAGAAACACTTCTCTTTGGGCTTTCTAACTCGAGAGTCTTACACATTTCACTGTAGTCTTTTGCTCAGTCTTCTGGAGCTATCCTTTGAAATCTTCTGTTCAGCTCTCTTATTTAATCATTTCTTCCTTTCACTTTAGATTCTGGACATTCAAGAACATATTTCTAATTATCTTCTAACATATGTTTTGGCCTTTTATTTTAGTTCTTGTTTTTGGTCTTTGGTCATTAATTTTCAATACATCATATGTATCCTTGAGATAAACTCTAAATTCAGGTGAGATATACTAAAGGTCTTAGTTTTACTCTCATAAATTTATTTTCATTTTCTTTCGCTTGAACTTGATTTTGCATATAAGCAATTGATGAATTGATGATCTGTTCTGTAGTTGGCTTATGGCCTTGTTTTGAAAGATGATATTGAGCTTCTCCCCTGACTCTTTCCACTGATTTGCTATGTATTTTTTCAGGTGAGGTCTATGCATATAATTGTCATTTAAGTTTGTATGGTTTGTTTTTTTTTTTAAAAAAAAGGTATTTGTAATGGATATAACATTGATTGTATAAAATGCCATCATGTGATATCTGGCCTAATTTTTGTCACCAAGGTCGTATTTTACAACCACAAACATTAGGGAGCTCTGGTGGCTTAGTGGTAAGAAGCTGTGCTGCAATCCCAAAGGTATGTAGTTCGAATACACCAGCTGCTTGGTGGTAGAAAGGTAGGCAGTCTCCTCCTGAGTGATTAACTGCCTCTGAAAACCCTGTAGGCAGTCAGCTATGGATCAGTTTCAACTTGATGGTAAATAACAAAAACAGTATTACTAATATGGGGAAACTGGTGGCATATTGGTAGAGTTTCTCTGCCAACCCAAAGGCAAGCAGTTTGAGTCCAACAGATACTTCATGGGAGAGAGATGAGCCATCTCTTGTTTTGTAATTTATAGCATCAGAAAAGGCTCTGAAGGACCAGCTATGAGTTCTCTGATTAGATAGCACATAACAATACAGCAGTATTAATAATGCTGCTTGATTGCATTTTGATTAATTTCAGATTGAAAGAATAGGCTTCGAGTACAAAGGCATTTAACTTTGTGGATCAAAACAAATTACAGATAATATAGGGAATAATAAAATTTCAAGAACATTTTATTTTGGTCATACGGAACCTGTGTGTTCCAACCAAGAAGCAATTGTTTGACCAGAAAAAAGGGTTATTGTATGATTTAAAATCAGGAAAGATGTGCATCAAGGTTCTATCCTTTCATAGTACTTTATCAATTTGTATGCTGAGCAAAGAATCCAAAAATTTGACTATGTTGTTTTTTGTTGTTATGTGCTGTCGAACTCTGCTCTGTCCTGTGCCAATCGCACTGTCTCTGATACACCCATCCACATTACCCCAGTCACTGAATCAATCCACCTCATAGAGGGCCTTCCTCTCCTGTGCTGTCCCTCCACCCTCCCAAGCATGAAGTCCCTCTCCAAGGACCGGTCCCTCCTTACAACATGTCGAAAGTATGTTAGACGGAGCCTCAGAATCCTTGCCTCCAAGGAGCCACCCGGTTTAACCCTCTCCAGGATGAATCTGTTTGTTTTCCTAGCAGTCCATGGTACCCTCAATACTCTTCTCCAGCACCACAGCTCAAAGGCATCAATTTTCCTTCTATCCTCCTTACTCATTGTCCTGATGCATAACAAGTGATAGCAAAGACCATGGCCTGTATCAGATACACCTTAGTCTCCAGAGAGACACCATTGCTCTTCAGTACTTTGGAGAGTCCCTAACAGCATACTTTCCCATGGCAATATAGCTTTTAATTTTCTGGCTACTGGTGCCGAGAGTGCTGACTGTGGAACCAAGCAAACTAAAGCTGTGAACAATCTCAGTCTCTTCACCAACCATCCTGATGCTTCCAATTGGCCCAGTGGTGAGAATCTTTTTCTTCTTGACATTGAGCCTCAATCCATTTGGAGGCTGCAGTCCTTGACCCTCTGCAGCAAGCACTTCAGGTCCTCCTCAGTTTCAGCGAGCATGGTTGTATCATCTGCAAATCGCAGATTGTTGATAGATCTTCCACCAATCTTGACCCCACATTTCTCCTCATAGGGCCCAGCCTCCCAGATAATCTGTTCTACATACAGGTTGAAAAGGTATGGAGACAGGACACATCCCTGGCATACGCCCTTCCCAATTTTGAACCAGTTAACAGCAGGACTGGACAAAAACTCATCAACATCCTGTAATATGCAGATTGCACAATTTTGCTTGCTGAAAGTGAAGAGGACTTGAATTTATTGAGAAAGATCTAAGACCGTTATCTTCAGTGTGGATTACAGTTCTAGAAAAAGAAAACCCTCCTAACTGGACCAATAAGCAGTATCATATTAAATGGAGAAAGTATTGTTTAGGTGACTATATAGGTCTTTTTATTATTATTAATTTTAATGAAAGTATACAGAGACTGAGGATTTCCATTCATTCATTGTTGCATTTTTCTCCCTGCGCACCCCCTCACCACAATTTGCTCTTCTCTTTGAAAAGTAAAAGAAAAATTCTTTCATTGTTATACAATCCCTCCCCCCAAGTCAACTCCACTATGCACTTCTGTCATGACAATAATACCTAATCACATATCCCTTTTAAACAGTTTTCTCCCTAATCTGTTTCAATGCAGTATGCATTATTTATCCCATCTTTCTCAGTCTCCCCCCAACACTGATGTCAGTCCTGTTTACAATAGTGGCACTATGCAATATTGGTCCTTTTGTGACTGAGATATTTCACTTAGCATAATGTCCTCACATGGAGAAAATATTAAAGTTTATATTGTTTGTTGTTATGTGCCATCAAGTCGCTTGTGACTCATAGTGACCCTATGTACAACAGCCCTGAAACCTGTTCTATTCTGTACCAACTTTATTGTCTCTGACACACCCTCATTACCCCAGTCACTTTATCAATCCACAGTTATCAATGATTTTACGTGAATCTACATTGACAACAATGGATGCAGTAGTTAAAGGAATTAAAAGACATATTCCATTGCGCAGATTTTTATTTATTTTCTTTTTTGCCAAGGACCCCTTTAAAGTACTAGCGAGCAAGAATATGAGTTTAAATACTATAGTGCCCCTGAACCAAGCCATGATATTTCAAATTTCTTCATGGACATGTGAAAGTTGGACAGTGCATAAGGAAGATCAAACAACGATTGATGAGTTTGAAGTACTATGTTGGCAAAGAATAGTGAATATGAGATGGACTACCAAAGGAACAAACAAATCTATTTTGAAGAAGTGTAGCCTGAGTTCTTCTTTAAGGCAAGGATGAGGAAACTTTGTCTCACATACTTTGGCATGTTACTAGGAGGAAACAGTCTCTTGAACAAGAAGCCGTGCTTAGAAAATTAGAGAGTCAGAAAGAAAAAAGAGGTAAACTCTCAACAAGATGTACTGACATAGTAATGGCAACAATGAGCATAATAAGTACAGTAGAGGGTATGGAGATAGCACAAATTGGGTAATGTTTTCATATGTTGTGCATAGGGCTGCTGTGAATTGGAGCTGGTTCAGCTGCACCTAACAGCCACAGATTGTTATATTTGTATAATCAGTATCCTATAATCAACAATATGGGAGAAGGATAAGCATTCTCCTCCCGTGTGCTTAACTGCTTCTGAAAACCTGCCAGAAAGTCAGATATGGGTTGGTTTCTACTTGACAATACACAACAATGACAACAAAATAGTCAAGAACATTATATAAAAACGCATTTCCCCTTCCTGTTAAAATCAAGTAAAAACATGCATACTTTTTATGATTGTACTTGAGTTTTCTTTATTTCTTCCCATGTTGGAAAATACCATGGGCTCTTACATGAAGAACAATTGCCTTACTGAAAGTTGTATCAGTGCTTCCAGTTGTGTTTCTTGTGAAATATAGGCATTATTAACTCTCTACCATGAATACCAAGGTGCCCTAGTTACTTAATGTTCAAGTGCTTGGCTCCTAAGCAGAAAGCTTGTGGTGTGGACCCATTAGCCACTATGGTAGAAACGACCTGGTAGTGTGCTTTACTATAGTTTACAGCCTTGGAAACCCATGAAGCATTCTACTCTATCATATGGGTCACTGTGAGTCATACTCAGCAGCACACAACTACCATGAATATCAGCTGCTGTTAGAAAAACACATAAAAAGCTAGTACACTTAGCATAGTGATAACAAAACAATTTCTTCTCTTTATTACTTTTTGTGAGCAGACAATAGGGAGGCCTAGGGCATTTGAGAACATTTTTACCCTGGCAAAGAACCCTGGAGCAGGCTCACCAAGTCTTAAATGCACTTAGAACACAGACTTTGACTGCTGCATAGGAGACATTCCAGACATATTTATGCTCAGCACAACTCTGAAGTTTTTATTCTTATTATCATAGTACTGTGGTCTTTTTGTTTGCTTCTTTTATCTGTGAAGTTAGTACTTTTCCAAGGCCAAGTTAAAACAAATAACTACAAATAAATTCAACTTGTAATAATCTCTTTACATATCTAGAACTGCTTTCCTACAATCCTGAGAAAGACATTGAAATTCAAGATAGGTCTGCACAGGCCTAGTAGAATGGAAAATGGCAGAGGTGCCAATAGCCAGTCCTTAAAAATATATTACCATAAAGTTAAAGTCTTTCTTCTCAATTTTTGTTTCTCATTATATCCATTGTTGTTGTTTTTAGGTGCCATTGAGTCAAGTATGACTCATAGTGACCTTGTGAACATCAGATCTGACCCCTGTCATATCCTGTGTGCCAGCCTCATCATCTCTGTCACACTTGAGTCTACTGTTGCAGTCACCATCTCGATCCATTTTATTATGCATCTTCCTTTCTTTCACTGACCCTCTAACTTTCCAAGTATAATGTCCCTTTCTAAGGAATAACCTCTTGTAGCAACATGCCCAAAATACGTGAGACGAAGTTTCACCATCCTTACCTCCAAGAGGTACTCTGGCTGTACATTTTTCAAGACATATGTGGGGTGTTTGTAGAGTTGTTTGTTGTTTTGTGGTTTCTTTGGTTTAGTTGATTTTTTTTTTTTGCAGTTCATGGGATATATAGTGTTTTTCTCAAACACCACAACTGAAAGACAGCAATTCTTCTTTCATCCTTATGCATTGTCCAGCTCTCAGACGCATAGTAAAATGATTGAAAAGATCATGGCCTAAATTAAGTGAATCTTAATCTTTAGCCTGACATCATTGCCTTTTAGTAATTAGGAAATATCTATGACAGTGCATTTGCCCAGTGCAATAGTACATCTTCAGACTGCTGATGCCAAAGGTGTTGATTGTGGCTTCAAACAAGATGAAATAGTTGACAATTTCACTCTTTTATTCATGTATTGTGATGTTGCCTATCAGTGCAGTGGTGAGGATTTTTGTCTTATTGATGAAATCCATAATGAAGGCTGCAGTCTATACATAGCTTTTTAAAACTAAATTTATCTGTAGTAAATGATTCTTTGTAGTATTAGACGTTTTTGTTATATGTTCAAATAAATTATGTAAAATCTCATAGTTTTATTATAGTATTCATGTTTATTATACCATCATTCTATATTAATGAATTTTAGTTGAAAGTTTTAGATAATTTTTTCAAGAGAAAATACGTAATAGTGGATGCAAACTGGCATTCAGAAGTAAAAGATATAAACCTGAATATAAGTCTTGTCCTAGTATGTTGTTAGTCCAAATAATGCCATTTAAACTCACTCAAGCTCAATTTGACACAGTACATAACATATTAGGCTGCTTATCAAAATGTTGGCAGTTGGAATCCACAAGCCACTCTGGGAGGAAAAATAGGCCTTCTAACCCAATATTTATATTTTCAGAAACTCAGTGAAAGTTAGAGTATCAGTACAAGTAGGACTAGACGTGATGCCAGTGGGTTTGATTTTGGGAAACCTCAGTTTGTGCATCTGATACTTAGATAAATATATCTACATACATCACAGCATTATTACTAAAAGGATCAAATAAGACACTTGTCATATCATTTGTAAATGGTTTTGTATTTGTGGTGTTGCAACACTTTCACTCCAAATCCCTTGATACATCTATTCCATGTATGCAATAGTTTATTATTTTTTTTCTTTGTCATGAATTTTCTTTGTGTCAAGTTAGGCAAGTCCTACTTGAGAATGTATCTTTCATTTTATTACTGAAATGTACAGCCACCAGGTTTCCTTACTAAGATTTAATAATAGAACTGATGAATCATTGTAACGAAAGTAATTTATCTAAACACTGTCAATCTTCTCCCACATTAAAGTCATGTAATACAAAGCTTTGCCATCCTTACCTCCAAGGAGCACTCTGGTTACACATTCTCCAATACACATTTGTTTGGGTTTTTTGGCAGTGCATGAGTTATTCAGTAGTCTTCAACACCACAACTCAAAGGCACCAATTCTTCTATCATCCTTTATTCAGTGTTCACCTCTACGATGCATAGCAGATGATTAGAAAAGCCATAGCTTGGGTCAAGCACACTGTAGTTTTTAAATGGACATCATGCACTTCAGAACTATGGAGAGATCCCTGACTGGGAATTTCCCAGTCCTATATGTTCCTAATCTCCTGACTGTTGGTACATAAGATGAAATCCAAACCAAACAAGAATTTAATTAGTAATGACTTTCTCCCTTGAACATTAACTTATTTTAAGAACTAACCATACTGTTGTTGTTATGTGCCATTCAGTCATTTGCAACTCATAGTAACCCTCTGTGCAGTAGCCCTGAAACCTGCTCTGTCCTGTGGCAAACTTACTGTCTCTGACACACCTACCTTCATTACCTCAGTCACTGAATCAATCCACCTCATCGAGGGTCTTCCTCTCTGGTTCTGTCCCTCCACCCTTCCAAGCATGATGCCCCTCTCCAAAAACTGGTCCCTCCTTAAACATGCAAGTGTATTAGATAAAGCCTCAGAATCCTTGCCTCCAAGAAGCATCCTGATTTCACCCTCTCCTTGGCAAACCTATTCGTTATCCTAGTAGGCCAAACTCTTCTCCAGCACCACAGCTCAAAGGCATCAATTCTCTTTCTCTCAAATTGTCCAGCTTTCTGACGCATAACAAGTAAGTGCAAATACTATGGCCTAGATGAGGCTCATCTTAGTCTCCAGACAGATGTCATTGTTTTTCAGTACTCTGGAGAGGTCCCTGACAGCAGACTTTCCCAATGCAATACATCTTTTTATTTCCTTGCTGCTGGTGCCAAGAGTGTTGATTGTGGAGAAAAGCAAACTAAAGCTGTTAACAATCTCAATCTCGTCACCATTTATCGTAATGCTGCCAACTGGCCCAGTGGTGTGAATCTATGTTTTCTTGATTTTGAGCTTCTATCCATATTAAAGGCTGCAGTCCTTGACTTTCTGCAGCAAGCACTTCAAGTCTTTCTTATTTTTAGCAAGCAAGGTTGTGCCATCTGTATAGCGTGGGTTGTTGATGAGTCTTCCTCCAGTCCTGAAGCCATACTCCTCCTCATAAATCCCAAGGTTGGAAGGCAGTGAGTTTATGTTTAAGGAGGAGGAACAATTTGAAAAAGGAACATGAGAACTTGAAGAATGTAATCTGTGTCATTTACTGAATTGGAGTATGTCTTCTGGGGTGCATACTATTATCAATAACAAAAATAAAATACATCTTTAAATATACCAAATTACTATGAGAGTGATCACTATGATCCCAAAGGCATTCAGTTCAAAAACACCAGCTTCTCCATGGGAGAAGAATGGGCAGTCTCCTCCTTTTCAATTTACTGCCTCTGAAAACCCATCGGAGAGTCAGCTATGGGCAGGTTAAAACTCAACAGCACACAACAACAATAACATATGTGGAAAGAATTGTAGAAGTAAGCTCATTGTCAACAGTCAAAACCAGGTCAGGGACTTACTGTGAAACAGACCACCAGTTACTCAAGTGCAAGTTCATATTGAAGCGGAAGGAAATTAAAAACTAGTCTACAAAACAAAATACAGCCTTGAATGTATTCCAAATGAGTTTTAAAACTATCTCGAGAACATGTTCGAGGCATTGAAGACCAGAGGAGTTGTGAAATTACATCAAAGGATAGAGGAGAAAGGGAAAGAAAAAAAAAAAGAATGTCAAAAAGAGTCTATTAATGGACTGAAAAGTTATGGTACATTCACATAATGTAATTTTATGCAGCACACAGGAGCAATGATTTTGTAAGTCTGTAACTTAGGAGGGACTGAGAGCATTATGGCAAGTGAACTAACTCAGTCCCATAAGAAAAAATACTGTATAAGACCATTATTATAGAAATAGATAACTAGTAAAATACGTATGAAGATCTAAGGGAGGATGGTGGGAGTAGAGTGGTAGGGATGGGTGGGCCTCAGGAAGTTATCATAGGGTCACACAATTTCATGGGTAGAGGGATGGAGGGGTAAAGGAAATGGAAAACATCCAGTGTGAAAAATACTGTGTGTGAACTTCGTAAGTTGTTGTTGTTAAGTGCTGTCGAGCCACCTGTGACTCATAACAACCCTGTGTACAACAGCCCTAAACCCTGCTCTATCTTGTTCCAAACTTACTGTCTCTGACACACCTACCCTATTACCCCAGTCACTGAATCAATCCATCTCATCGAGAATTCTCCATTCCACTCTTGTGCTGTCCCTCCACTCTTCCAAGCATGACGTCCCTCTCCAAGGACTGGCCCTTCCTTGCAACAAGTCCATAATATGTCAGACGAAGCCTTAGAATCCTTACCTCCCAGGAGCAGCATGATTTAACCCTCACCAGGATGAATCTGCTCGTTTCCTTAGCAGTCTATGGTACATTCAATACTCTTCTCCAGCACCACAGCTCAAAGGCATCAATTCTCCTTCTATCATTGAGCTTTCTGATGATAAATCAGAATTTTTAAAAGTCTATGAAAATTGCATTAAAGCCATTTTAAATAAAACCAAAACAAAAGAAATGCCATAGTAAAAGAACTGAACAGAATGTTTGAAAGGGCAGTTCAAGAAGACAAATAAAAATATTATAATGATGTACAATCCATTTGCTGTACAGAGGTAACTCATGGTTGCTGTGAAGTTGAACACTTGTTATACTGACCTGTCAAATGCGATAATGGTTACCCATGGTGGACAGTGTTTGGTGGAGCTCCCGATTGAAACAAGTTTGGAAGCAGAAGTGGCATCCACTTCCAAAATAGCTTGCCTCTAGAAACCCTATGAATGTGGAGAAACGACAAAAGTTATACAGGTGTTCAGGTCTTTTGTTCATAGTGTCACTGTAAGTTGCCTACAACTCGATGGCACTTAACAACAACAGCAATCAAGAAAGGGCAACATCAATGAATGGGACTTTCTAAAAATTAAGTTCCTGTATGCATAAAAATATTTTCCCCAGGAGGGTGAAATGTAAACCTACATGTTACTTCCTAACCTACAGGCTGAGAAAAAAAAAAATAGGCAATGACATTTCAGACAAAGGTCTCATAACCTTTACAGAATATTACAGGGTATAGTGACTCTTTATACTACTTCCATCTTTTGATGCTTTCTGCATCATTCACCATTCTGCCTTCAGCATCCTTAAGTATTGCAACTCCACACTTGAATTTGTTCTTCAGTTCCTTCAGCTTAAGAAATGCCAATTGAGTTTGTACCTTTTGATTTTCCAAGTATAGCTCTTTGCACATTTTATTCTAATACTTTGCTTCTTGTGCTGCCTTTTGAAATCTTTTATTCAACTCATTGTTTTCTTCCCTTTGCTTTGGCTTCTCTGTCCTCTAGTGCAATATTCAGAGTTTCTTCTGATATCCATCTTGGTCTTCCTCCTCCATCTTTGTAATAACCTTTTGCATTCTTCTTGGATGATATTCTTTATATCTTCCCACAGCTCATGTGGACTCCACTCATTAGTATTCAAGGCCTCAAACCTGTTACTGATATTTGTGTGTGTGCGCGCCCAATATTGAAAACATTACAACATAACAAACAGACTCAAACGGCTCTACATGGTGTTTTGAAATTCATCCCAAGTGTGGACTGTGTGACCTGTAGGTTAGACAGACTGCCAAAGTTGAAGAGCTTCAGCATTTCCTTACTATCAGGATCTACTTCAATGATCTGATCATGGACTGAAGTTTCTGGTACATAATTATCTCTCCTTAATCTCTCCTTCTCCTGCAGCTTAATGGAGATGCCTCTCACAGGCCCTTTCTGAATCTGCTTCATCAGATGTGTGGCATAGCCTGCTATCTTGTTCCAGAGCTTCTTGCTGGGAATAATGGTGATCTCCTCGCATGCACGCTTGTTCGTGTGGAAGTCATTACCCAGGCATGTGTAGCATTCTCACTGATGACCTGGGCTACCTTCTTCACAGTTTTGGTGTGAATGTGGCCCGTGTTGGCGGGTCCTTGGTGAAAGAGCCTGAGATGGTCTTTAAATTCATGTGAGACAGACTCAAAGTCAAAATTTGGTTCTTGTGAATTTGATTACAATTTCTTTAGCTTCAGTTTGAACTTGGATATATGAGCAGTTGATGGTCTGTTCCACAATCAGCACCTGGCCTAGTTTTCACAGCTGATATTGACCTTCTCCAATGATTTTTTTCCACAGATAAGATTCCTGTCTAAGTCATCAGGTGAAATTCATGTGTATAGTGTCATGGTTTGTGTTTCTGATAAAAGGTATTTGCAATGAACAAATAATTGATTGTAAAGAATTCTATCATTCTATCTCCAGCTTCGTTTCTGTCACTAAGTCTGTGTTTACGCATTATTGGTCCTTATTTCCTGTTCCCAACTTTTGTATTCCAGTCACCCATTATTGCATGTTTGATCAATTTCTAATTGCAACTGTTGGTAGAAATCTTCTGTTTCCTCCTTTTTGGTCTAGTTGTTGGTGCATAAATTTGAATGATAGGGTATTAAGTGTATGCATGAATATAATTCTGTCACTCACAACATTGTATTTCAAGATGGATCTTGATAAATGATTGTTACACCATTTCCCCTCACCTGTTCATTTCCAGTATAGTACATCAAATGATTGCCTGATTCAAAATGCCCCATGCCAGTCCATCTCACTTTGCCTAGTATGTCAGCAATTATGTATTTCATTTCTTCCTTAGTAGTCTCAAGTTTTTCTACATTCATCATTCTCACATTCCACATTCCAATCACTAATGTCTGTTTGCAACTGTTCCTCCTCCTTTGTGATTCTCAATTCAAAGTCTCAGCCTCTGATGCCATATCCGCTAATCTAATCTAAGTGTGCTCTATTGTATCAATTTTTTACTTCTTTATGTCAAGGTGTAATCCATACTGAAGGCTTTTGTCTTTGTTATTAATGAGCATGTCTCCCATCAGGATGCCACATTAATCTTCATATTGCCAAATTTCTTGGATTACATACTCTGCATACAGATTTAAAGATGAGAAAGCTGTGGTGAAAGGGCACACTCCATCCCTGATTTTTTAAAAAAATTATTATTTGATGTTATACTAATTTACTTACACGTTTTGTATACATTGTTTCCCACACCAGATCTTTCCCCTTTCCTTTACCTACCCCTTCCTCCACCCATCAAATTGTGAGACCTTATGATTAAGCTGCCCCTTCCCCACTCCCCACCAGTGCCCATCCGCACCCATCTTCTCCCCCTCCCTTCCTTGTATCCTAATACTTGTCCTGCAGTCTTATACAGTATTTGTCTTTATGGGACTGAGTTAGTTCACTCAGCATAATGCTCTCCAGTCCCTCCCAAGTTAGGTAATAATTTACAAAATCATTGCTCCTGGGTGCTGCATAATATTCCATTGTATGAATGTGGCATAATTTCTCCATTCGATTGTGGTTGGACATTTGGGCTGTTTCCATGTTCTTGCTATGGTGAATAACACTGCTATGAACATTGGTATACAAGTCTCTGTGCCTCAGTTCTCATTTTCTCTGGGTGTATTCCAAACAGTGGAATAGCTGAGGCATATGGAATTTCTATGTTCAGCTTTTTGAGGAAACATCAAATTGCCTTCCAGAGTGATTGTACCATTTTACAATGCCACCAAACAATGTTTAAGAGTATGTCTCACACCACATCCTCTCCAAAATTTATCCCCTTATACTTTTTGAAGCGCTGCTCCTTGGTCTATGTACCAGTTTTTCATGAATACATACAATTCAGTCTTCTGGAATCCCAATTTATAATGATCCACAGATTATGCCTTTGCATAATTATTAAAACATAGGAAAGAATAGCCTTTCTTACAATCTCTGCTTCTAGCCAAGATCCATCTGACATCAACAATGATATCCCTCATTACATGACCTCTTCTGAAGTTAGTTTTAATTTCTAGTGGTTCCTTATCAATGTACTGCTTCAATTGCTTTTTAAAAATTATCTTCAGCAAGATTTTAACTGCATGTGATATTAATGATTCCTGTCATAATAGAGCAAGGAAACACTGCATGGTTCAAAATTGGGAAGAGTGTACACCAGGGATGTGTGTTATCTCCATACTTTTTCAACCTGTATGCAGAACAGATTATCCAGGAGGCTAGGCTCTATGAGGAGAAGTGTGGCATCAGGATTGGAGGAAGAATCATTAACAATCTATGTTATGCAGATGACATAACACTCCTTGATGAAACTGAGGAGGACCTGAAGCACTTGCTTCAGAAGGGCAAGGACTACAGCCTTCAATATGTATTGAGGCTCAATATCTAGAAAACAAACATTCTCAGCACTGGGCCAATTGGCAGCATCAGGATGGATGGATGAAGAGATTGAGATTGTTCACAGCTTTAGTTTGCTTGGCTCCACGGTCAAACAAGGAAACTAAAAAGACATATTAGAATGGTAAAGTCTGCTGTTAGGGACCTCTCCAAAGTACTGAAGAGCAATGGTTTCACTCTGGAGACTAAGGTGCACCTGATACAGGCCATGGTCTTTGCAATCACTTGCTATATGTCAGAGAGCTGGGCAATGTCTAGGGATGATAGAAAGAGAATTGATGCCTTTGAGCTGTGGTGTTGGAAAAGAGTATTGAATATACCATGGACTGCTAAGAAAACAAACACGTTCATCCTGGAGAGGGTGAAACGAGGCTGCTCCTTGGAGGCAAGAATTCCGAGGATTCTTCTGATATACTTTGGACATGTTGTAAGGAGAGACCAATCCTTGGAGAGGGACATCATGCTTGGGAGAGTGGCAGGACAGTGCAGGAGAGGAAGACCCTCTATGAGGTCGCTTGATTCAATGACTGGAGAAATGGGAGTAGGTGTGTTGGAGATAGTGAGATTGACACAGAATAGAGGAGGGTTTAGGGCAGTTGTACATAGGGTTGCTATGAGTCGCAGGTGACTCGACACCTAACAACAACAACAACAATAACAATAATAATATCCACAGTCTGTTGCATCAACTATTTTAATAGGCACAAATATAGATCTCTTTTAGATTGGTGGACAGGTAGCTGTCTTCTACATTTCTTGGCATAGCCCAGGGAACCTCTGTTTCCTGATATACCTCAATTAGTATTAACTCAATTCTTAGATCCTTACTGATTTCCAATGACTTCAATGCAGCTGTACTTCATCTTTTAGTACCATGGATTCTTAATCATATGCTACTACCTGAAATGGTTCCATATGGACTAATTATTTTTTGTTACAGTGTTTCTGTGTATTTCTCCCCCCCCCCTTTTTTTTGGGATGCTTCCTGTATCAATATTTTTCCCATTGCATCCTTCTATTGAGATTTAAGTTTTTACTTTGGTTCTTTCAGCTTGATAAATGTCACATGTGTTCTTTCCTTCTGGTTTTCTATCTCCAGGTCTTTGCAGATTTCATTGTAATCCTTCGATTTGTTTTCTGGAGTTGCCCCTTCAAATCTATTCATCATTCTTAATATATCATATGTTCATTTTTGTTTAGCTTCTCTACATTCAAGAGCAAGTTTTAGAGTCTCTTCTGAGATCCATTTTGGTGTTTTCTTTCCTTCCTGGATTTTTAATGACCCTTTGATATTTTAATGTATTATGTCCTCCACAATTCATATGTTCTTTATTCATTCATTCATATTCATTGCACCAAATCCATTATTGAAATGGTCTCCAAATTCAGTTTCTTTTCATTTTGAGCTTGTATGTGAGTATTCGATGGATACCGTGTGTGTGTATGTTTGGACTCATTTCCCTTCCCCAGGGGTTAAAAAAAAAGCTCTCACACTCAAAATTGAATTCCCTTACTTGTTCCCAGGGCAGCTATATTAGATGTATAAGTGGGATATATTGTATGTGTAAGTGGTATCTTTCTTTTAAAATTTTGCTTATGGTATATAGAATGTAATTTGTCCTTTATATTTTAATATGGTGAGTTTATGTTAAGAAACTTTGCTAAATAAAACAATTCTATTTTTTGTGTTTATTCTTTTAATTTTTTTTATCTGTCCAATCAACTAGCTTTTAAATTGTATTTTTGTTTTTATTTTCCAACCTTTTTCTTTGCTATCAATAAAGACTAAGACCTTGGATAAATTAAATTTTATTATATTTTATTTATTGGTTTTTGCACTGATAAGACTAATCTGTAATTTTCTTTTCACATTCAGTCTCCTGTTGTCAAAGTTATATAAGCTATATAACATGAGTTATATAGCTTCCTTCTCTTCTGTTCTTTGGAGAAGATTTTTTTTTTCTGGATTACTTGTATTATTATCAGGGGTCATGCTCTGCATCATTGACATCCTTTGAGATTTGGTTAGGTTAGCCTTAAGGCATGCTGTGCTGTTTATTGTTGTGTTGCTTCGAGTCAGAATCAACCCATAGCTGACCCACTAGCTGATTTGCAGAGGTGGCAGTTAATCATTTGGGAGGAGATTGCTCATTCTCCTGCGGAGCAGCTGATGCTTTTGAACCATGTGCTTTTTGGATTGCAGCACAGCTTCTTACCACTAGGCCACCAGAGCTCACTGAATGGGTACGTGCATACTACACATATTTATAGGTCATTTTATTAGCTTGTTTTGCATTATCAGAGATCTGCCTAAAATTTTATAATAGGATTAAGGATTTGTATATCTTTTTCTTTGTAGACCTGATAGCTTTTTCTTTGCCTATCTTGATGACATTATTAGTGTGTGAACATTTGATTTTTCTTTGTTTGGTTTTAGTATCTTTCTTTTGAACCAAACCTTTTATTATTGTTAAGTGAGCCTCTTTTATCTTTCTTAATGACTTTGCTTTATAGTTCCTTTTGCCAGAAATTAGTATATCTGTGTCATTTTTCTTATAATTTGCATTTTTTCAAATTCTTCAGTAAAACTTTTTGGTTTTCATATGTGATATTTAGCATACATGTTGAAAAAATTTCCTTTGTGTTTGTTTGTTTGTTGTAGTCAGAAGGTGTTTGTCTTTTACCTTAAACATTTTTCAATGTGCTTAACTTTCCTTTTATTAATGTAATTTCCAAAACAAAAATTTGAAAGTTGTGATGAACACCAGAATATCTTCCTAAGTATACTAAGTACTTGTTAGCTTGTTTGCTTGTTTTCTTTTTTTCTTTATCTCTTGCTTTCCAATGTGTATATTATGTATGCACACATACACAGAGTTCTGGTGTCCTTGTCTGTAGGAAGTTACACTCCTAACCCATAGACTGCATCTCTCCAGTGGTTTGAATCCACCAGCAGCTCCATGGGAGAAAGGTGGGAAATAGCCCCTGCAATTCACAGCCTTTGAAACTCAATGGAGGATTAATTATTAATCAGTTCATGACTCAGTTGTGCATCTCTGTCCTGCAGAGCAACTGAGAGATTCTAGCAGCCAGAGACGTGTGACTTTGGTGTTAGGAGAACAGCTTCCTACTAACTGGTCCACTAGAGCTCCAGTCTTGAGTGTAGAAATGCTAAAGCAAAGGAAAAAATGATGAAATAAGAAAGTTGAAGAGACAATTTCAAAGGACGGCTCCGGTAGACAAAGCAGTTTTATAATGAAATGTGAAATGACCTGGATTAAAAAAAAACAAGAGAGAACATGTTCTGCGTTTCTTAAATGGAAAGAACTGAAAAACAAATTTAAGCACTGAGTTGCAATACTCAAGTAAAATCTTGAATGACACAGGAAGTATCAAATGAAGTTATAGAAGTACCATTTTATTTTTTATTCTATTGCATATGCAATTAAAAAAATTTCATCTTCAGGTTGTTCATTGCAAGTGTATAGAAATGATTAATTTTTGTAGGTTAATTTCACATTCTGTAACATTGCTGAATTAATTTACTTGAAGTACTTTTTTCGATAGATTCTTTAGGGTTTTCTATTTATAAGACCATGCCATTTCTGAATATAAATTTTTTTACTTCTATCATATAAGTTTGGAAGCCTTTCTTCTCCATTTTTCTTGCATAACTGCCCTGATTATAACCTCCACTGCTATGTTGAATATAAGTAGCAACAGCATATATCTTTTTCTTGCCCCTGATATTAGGAGAAAATTATCCATTAATTCACCATATGGGTTTCTCATTATATGTCATCATATTAATTTTTTTGTCCATTGAGATGATCACATGATTTGTGGGGTTTTAAAATCCAACTGATATGATATATTGCACTGAGTAACTTTTGGATATTGGTTAACTTTACAACCATGGACTAAATCCCACTAGGTCATGGTACGTTCTATTTGTTGTTGTTGCTTATTTGGTTTGTTAGCATTCTTTTTAGGATTTTTTTTTTTTTAGATCGAGAGCTCTGGTGGCATACAACAAAGGGAATTAGTTACACTCTGAACCCAAAGCCCCAGAATCTTTGTCAGTTGCAATCCAACAGTGACTGTGAGAAAGAAAGATGGACAATCTCTTTCCCTGAGATTTATAGCCAATTTATAGTCTCAGAATAACCACTAAAGGGTCAGCTATATGTCGTCTCTGACTCTTTAGTCATGAAAGAAGGAAGTCGTGGCACATAATTTTTTGTTGTTGTTTACTTGGTTTGCAAGCAATTTTTGGCCATATTAGTAAGAAATATGATTTCTACTATTGTTTCTTGTGATGTCTCTATATAGTTTTGGTATCATGGTAATAATGAACTCATGGGATGAATTGGAAACTGATTCTTCTTCTTCTGCATCTCCAGAGAGTTTAGTAGGTTTAATTCCTCATTTCCAACATGGATGCCTTTTTACTGTTATGTCTTAATAGAAGGGACAAAGCAAACATCCTCCTCATATTCCAATCTTCTCAAAAAAGCAGTCTTTCACTTATAAGTACCATACCATTAAGTACTGGCTGTGGATTTTTTCACAGACACCTTTTATTAGGTTGAGGAAGGTTCTTGCTAGATGCTAAACAACAGATCAGAAGTTTACCCTATCTTGCACGATTGTCATGATCTCTGCCATGCTCAAGCCCATTGTTGTAAGTCACTACGTCGTTCCATTTCTTTCACTGAACTTTCTGTTCTGTTCTTGGTAATGCTCCTTTTCATTTCTGATACTCTTTTTCTTTCTTGCTTTCTTGAGACTGTATTGAAAGTTTATCAACTTACTTGATCTTCTTAAGGACCACCTTCTTATTTTATTTATTTATAGTTTTCATTTCATTAATTTCCTCTGAAATCTCTATTACTTCCTTCATTCTGTTTACATTTGGCTTAGTTCATTCTTTTTCCCTAGTTTTAAGGTGGTAAATTAAATTTATCAATGAGGTTTTTTTGTAGGAAGTGGATTCACAAACTCATCTCTTTCATGGGATGGAATTAACTTTTTGTAAAGTAAGCATGAATTTTCTTTTATAATTTACAACAAACTTTGTCTGATTAGTTCATCATGCTGTGTTAATTTATGCTCAATTACGCTTAATGATAATTACGGATCTATTTGTTTTATTTCTTCTGCATTTTGTAAGACATTACTCTTATTGCCATCTGTCTCTATCTTGTCTACCACTGGATTTTTTTTTAAATTTTCCTACTCTACTACTTTGGAATTAATAAACTTCATTTATATTCTTTTTTAAAATTTATCGTTAAAAACATGTATGAGGATACAAGGGGTGAGGTTTGGGAGCATAAGAATGAGGATGGGCAGGGATGAAATCACAGGGCTGCACAACTTGGTCAGTGTGGGGGGGGAGTAGGCGAAGGAAATGAGAAAGATCCAGTGGGGACCAGAAAAGACAAGGTAATGGTAAGCATTTTCAAATGGTAATTAATTTTTTTAACAAAGAAATTGTCTTATTCACTTGTGGGTTTCTCATTTGGGAATGAGCGCAGACTCTCTGGCTTCTTCATGCTGAACAGGGGCGTTGATGTGAAGAGGGAAGGGGAGCCCACTTTAACACCTTACTGGTGGTCCTGTGTTGAAGCCGCATGCCTTCTTGTTCTGTTAGAAGATATTTTCCTGATGTTTACTGGCCTCTGGACTGCAAAGTGCTTGCCAGAGTGGATCCAGTGGGGATGGCTGGCTGAACCCTGAGGCTTTATCCTCCTTCGCTCCCTTATCTGGCAGTTCTATGTCCCTCTAGTCTCTGGAACTGTGTTCAGGGCCCAGGCCTGGAGTAAAACTCAGTAT
>NW_006399833.1:5730535-5735531 GCF_000299155.1 Elephantulus edwardii
AGGTGTGTCAGAGACAATGAGATTGGCACAGGACAGAACAGGGTTTAGGGCTGTTGTACATAGGTGACTCGATGGCACATAACAACAACTTACAACAACATTTAAAACCACATGAAAATGTACAACTCTTGTTCTATTTTTATTTCTTTTTTTTGTATTAGGAAACTTCCATCTGATATATTAATTTTTTTCAGATAAAGTGAAAAAAGATTTTAACTTTCCATTCATATAGTTCTACTGTGTGAAATAAATAGTTAAGCACTCAACTATTAGCCTAAAGGTTAGCAGTTCCGACACACCTAGAGTCTGAAGACCTGGCTGCTTCTGAAAGATCAAAGCAAGAAAACCCTACTGGATCAGTTCTCTTCTGCACTCATGGGATCACTGTGGGCCAGAATTGATTCAATTACAGTCAATAAATGGCAGCACACTATCTCTTTGTGTAAAAGTGTCTGGATTTTTATCTTATTCTACAAAGGTATTTTATCTGGGAGTGGGGAATATATATGTATACACACTATAGAGAGATAGGGAGCTCTAGTGGTAGGGAGCTGCACTTGCCAACTCAAAGGCATATGGTTCAAATCTACCAGCTACTTACTCTATGGGAGGAATATGGACAATATTCTTCTATGCAGTTTTCTGCTTCTGAAAACCTGGTGGAGAGTCAGCTATAGATAGGTTTTGATTTGATGGTACATAATAGCGTAAAAAGACAGAGCTACAAGCAACAAATGCTAGCAAGATTGTGGAGATTGGAAACTTTATTCACATTATTGCTGTTGGAATTGAAAAATGGTGTAACCACTATGGAAAGCAGCCTGGTGCTTTCTCAAAAAGTTAGAAATAGCATTTGACCTTGCAATTCCACTACTTGGAAAATACCCTAAAGAAACCAGAGCTGCCACTGAAAGAGATGTATGCACACCCATATTTATTGCTTTATTATTCACAATATCAAAGAGATGGAAGGAACCTATTTCCCCATCAACAAAAGTATGGTAAATTGACACAATGGAATACTATGTGGCTCTGAAAAAACAATGAACTCATAAGACATTACACCACATGGGTGATTCTGGAGGACATTATGCTAAATGAAATATCTTAGTCGCAAAAGGACAAATGCAGCATAATGCCACTGTTATAAAGCAGGGGGAAAATTAGGAAAAGATAATTAGGTAATGAACACTGCATTGGAACAGATGAAGGAAAGAACTGATTAAACAAAATAGATGATTAGGCATTATATATATGACAACAGTCTTGCAAAGTGGACTGGAGGAGGAGGAAGGAAAGGGGAGGGGAAGGAGGAAAATATGCAACAATCAATGAATGAAAATCCAATTTTTCTGCAAAGTTTTGTTAAAAATCACAATTTTTAAAAAAACTAAGGGGAAAAAAATTTTAAAAGTTGCTAAGGCACACAGTTCAAATCCACCAGGAGAAGGATGGACAATCTCCTCCTGTGCATTTACTAAAAACCTGCTTGAGGGTCAGCTGTGGTTCAGTTCCAACTCAATGTTACACAACAACAAGAAAACAGAGAAAAGTGGTTTGGCAGTTTTCTTTAGCCAGTTTTCTTAATGATATTCAAGATAATAATTTCACAGCCTTCTGTTTTCCAATAGTGCTTCTCACAACATATATATTTTTTTGAGGGGGTTGGAATGCAGCAACTATATTGAAAGAAAAGTGCAATGAAATTTCTTGATAACTTAAAAGAGAGGGGAAACTTAGACACTACTCCTGAAGCACAGGACCAAGTGCAGAGTGGACTCTTTCTGGATGTTGTAGTCAAACAGGGTGTGTCCATCTTCCAGCTATTTCCCAGCAATGTTCAGCCTCTGCTGGTCAGGGGGTATGCCTTCCTTTTCTTGGATCTTTGTCTTGACATTCACAATGGTGTCACTCAGGTGACACCTCAAAGGTAAGGGTGTTGGCAGTCAAAACCTTCACAAAGATCTGCATTGTCAGGTGGCGATTAAAGCAGTGTTTACAAACAGCAACCAAACTCCAGCCTCAAGATCTCCTCACAATTGATCTTTAAGTTCTCATTCTTTTGAAGAAAATTGTTCTTTCTTTTTTGCTATCTCTAAGGTCTTGTCTTTGCCTCTATGTTCTGCAGTTGTGCTGTGTTTCTTGTGGTTTGGGGTTTTATTTTCCCGCAATGGATTTTTTTTCCCTTTATGTCTTAATAAATCAAAGGTATTTTTGAACTAGTCCTCTTTTGCACTTCCTTTCTCCTGTTTTTGGGGTGTTTTTTGTTTGTTTGTTTGTTTGTTTCCCCCCTACCTAAAATTCCAAATATGTTAGGCGCCCTCATGGTCTTCCATGTCTTTTAACTGTTCTTTCACATTTTCATGTTTTTTCTTTATCCTATATTTTATATAATTTCATTTACTTAGCCATGTCTTTCTTCAACTCTACCTAGTCTGCTGTGAAACCCATCCATTGAATTTTAGATGTCAATTAGGCTTTTGTTATTGTTTTTTTGGTGTTTTGGGATGGTGTTTTTGGGGGGGTTGTTTGATTTTTTTAAGAAAGTAGTCCTGGTTCTCTGGTGGTTAAACAGTCAAGTACTAACCAAAAGGTCAGCTATTCAGACCTACCAGTCACTCCATGAGAGGAAGACATGATAGTCTATGTTTGTATTTTTAACCTTGGAAACCCTTTGTGATAGTTCTACTCTACCTTTATAGGCTTGCTATGAATTGAAATCAACTTGGTGGCAATGGATCTGGAGTATTTTGGGGTTTTATTTAAGAATTTGTAATTTATTTTATTTCTGTTCAGTTACATCATTTTCTGCAATCCTGGTCTCTGATTTTCAAGTCTATTATAATGTCTTTAATTTTTGTAAAGGTAATTTTTCTGCAAGCCCACTGCTGTTAAGTTGGTTCCAATTAATATAAATTCAGTATTGATTTGTTTCATATCTGAATTCTTTACATTTATCTGTCAGGATAGAACTGCTGATAGTCTTTCCAAGGCTGTAAATATTTACAGGAACAGACTGTCTCATATTTCTCCCTCAGTGACCATTGAATTCAAACCACTGACCTTTTTGGTTAGCAACATAACACGTAACCCATAAGTGTTGTGTTAGCTATAGACACTAGGATATCTTAGATATAACATATTCTGTCTCTAATAATTCCAGTAGGGAGCTCCTTTTGTAGCCTGGTGACAAGAATCTGTGCTGCAATCCCAAAGGCATACACTTCAAGGCCACCATCTGCTCCATAGGAGAAGACTGGGCAATTCCCTCCCATGTTTGCCTTTGAAATCTCTCTAGAGGATCAGCTTTGGGCCAGTTCCAACTTGATGGTACACAACAGTAATTCTAATATGAAAGATTTTTACTTAGTACCTCTGTTGTCAGATGTTTCTTCTAGTTCACATTTATACTCTTTTGCTTCCTTGTATGCTTAATGATTTTTATCACTTCATCTCCTTTTCCTTCAAAAATGACCTAGTGAAATTTTTTAAGTTCATTATAAAGGTAGATTGTTTTAGATATGACTTGTATGTTTCTAGCAGCGCATTGTAAATCTAACCAATATAGGCCCACTTTAAACAAATTCACCAATTCCAAGTTATTTGGCCACCCAGACATTGTTAATTTGGACTGCAAATCCGTATGAGAGCCAACTTACAGTTATAATTAGTGAAGGATCTTTTTTTCTGTACTTCTTTCCTGAGAACCACAACATCTTTGCTATTCCCTGGGGTAGTTTTATAGTTGGTACACCCTTACACTGAAGAAGTTGAATCCCAAGTTCTCCATATTTGGGAAATGTACCCTGGCAGAAATAGCTTCAGTGGTCATTTACTGTTTGTTGTTTATTTATTTATTTGCTTTTCTAGATTTTAGTAAGATAAATCCATATTATTATTCTTCACTTAGTTTTCCAAAACTTTTTTATGTTTAAACATCTGTAGATTTTTGAAAATAGGTGTGGTTTTTTACCCCTATGCATAACCAGCCACACTGTGGGACTACATCTTGTTTCTGAATGTCTTTATTTTGTAGTATATGGCTTGTTTGAACACTTGATTTAAAATAATGTACAGATGCTTGCTCAAATAACAGATTCTGGTATCTAGTGTAAAAAATTAGTGAAACAGAATCTCTAGGATGAGGTCCTAATATCACCATTTTTGTTCCATTCTTTAGGCAATTTTAGGGAGCTCTGGTATCCTAGTGGTAAGGAGTTGCACTATTATCTCAAATCTGGTGGAGCATCTACCAAATGCCCTGTGGAAGAAAGATGGCCACTTTCCTCCTATGCCATTTCCTACCTTTGAAAATCTTCTGGAGGGACAGCTATGAGTCTGTTTAATTTAATAATAACAGTGCATTTATAAAAGGAGCCCTAGTGGCATAATTGGAAGTACTATTAACCAAAACAAGCTGCTAACCAAAAGGTTAGTTTCACCAGCCATTTTTTCCTGTAAAGATTTGCTACAGTAGGGGGTTTAGTGCATGTAGAATTTTACTTTATTTGTAATCTTAAGTCTAATGCTTTGTAATTTTGAATCATCAGCTTAAGAGACGTACTTGTTATTTTCCCAGAATTTATTCAAGCACTATGTGCTCACAATCCATTATTTTCAAATCTGCTTGAAATTTCACCATATATCATTATGATATGTGTGTGTGTGTGTGTGTGTGTGTGTGTGTGTAGTTCTCATTCTAGGCTTTATGGAATTTTTAAGCATATCATATTATTTTAGTAACTGTGGCTTTATAATGTTTTCTGTGTAATAATACAAAACCTTGATGTTTTTCCTCTCAATATTGTCTTATGTAATGAAAAAGCTAAATACATGATCATTTTCTTCTTTTAAAAATCTTCAATAACTTTTTGTCCTATGTTAATTTCCCTGTAGTTTTTGTAAAGATCCTTTTTTGACTTATTACCCATGCACCTTTTGCATGTGCACTGAGTAATTCTTTTTTTAAGTTTTTAAAATTTTATTTTATTAATTT